>NW_025334200.1:0-90538 GCF_014858855.1 Bufo gargarizans | reverse complement strand
TGACATGAAGACAGATTCTCTGTTACGGGACCTCCCTCCTCTGCCTGGGTGCTGGGCCTAAATATATGCCAATGGACTGTTGCAGTGGTGGCTGACGTGAAGCCTCATTCTCTGCTATGACATGCAGACTGATTCTCTGCTGACATGAAGCCAGATTCTCTGTTACGGGACCTCTCTCCTCTGCCTGTGTGTGTGCTGGGCCTAAATATATGCCAATGGACTGTTGCAGTGGTGGCTGACGTGAAGCCTCATTCTCTGCTATGACATGCAGACTGATTCTCTGCTGACATGAAGCCAGATTCTCTGTTACGGGACCTCTCTCCTCTGCCTGTGTGTGTGCTGGGCCTAAATATATGCCAATGGACTGTTGCAGTGGTGGCTGACGTGAAGCCTCATTCTCTGCTATGACATGCAGACTAATTCTCTGCTGACATGAAGACAGATTCTCTGTTACGGGACCTCCCTCCTCTGCCTGGGTGCTGGGCCTAAATATATGCCAATGGACTGTTGCAGTGGTGGCTGACGTGAAGCCTCATTCTCTGCTATGACATGCAGACTAATTCTCTGCTGACATGAAGACAGATTCTCTGTTACGGGACCTCTCTCCTCTGCCTGGGTGCCGGGGCCTAAATATCTGAGAATGGACTGTTCCAGTGGTGGGTGACGGGAAGCCAGATTCTCTGCTATGGAACCTCTCTCCAATTGATTTTGGTTAATTTTTATTTATTTAATTTTTATTTTAATTCATTTCCCTATCCACATTTGTTTGCAGGGGATTTACCTACATGTTGCTGCCTTTTGCAGCCCTCTAGCTCTTTCCTGGGCTGTTTTACAGCCTTTTTAGTGCCGAAAAGTTCGGGTCCCCATTGACTTCAATGGGGTTCGGGTTCGGGACGAAGTTCGGATCGGGTTCGGATCCCGAACCCGAACATTTCCGGGATGTTCGGCCGAACTTCTCGAACCCGAACATCCAGGTGTTCGCTCAACTCTAGTGTGGACATGTCAGTGACATTCTTATTACACGGAGGTCACTAGCTGTGAGGTCTAGGTGAATCGTGTAAGACCCGTGTGCTGGAGTCCTGATGATAAGTGTCTTCTGGAAGCGAGGCGTGTGGACATGTCAGTGACATTCTTATTACACGGAGGTCACTAGCTGTGAGGTCTAGGTGAAGCGTGTAAGACCCGTGTGCTGGAGTCCTGATGATATGTGTCTTCTGGAAGCGAGGTGTGTGGACATGTCAGTGACATTCCTATTACACGGAGGTCACTAGCTGTGAGGTCTAGGTGAAGCGTGTAAGACCCATGTGCTGGAGTCCTGATAAGTGTCTTCTGGAAGCGAGGTGTGTGGACATGTCAGTGACATTCTTATTACACGGAGGTCACTAGCTGTGAGGTCTAGATGAAGCGTGTAAGACCCGTGTGCTGGAGTCCTGATGATAAGTGTCTTCTGGAAGCGAGGCGTGTGGACATGTCAGTGACATTCTTATTACACGGAGGTCACTAGCTGTGAGGTCTAGGTGAAGCGTGTAAGACCCGTGTGCTGGAGTCCTGATGATATAGTGTCTTCTGGAAGCGAGGCGTGTGGACATGTCAGTGACATTCTTATTACACGGAGGTCACTAGCTGTGAGGTCTAGATGAAGCGTGTAAGACCCGTGTGCTGGAGTCCTGATGATAAGTGTCTTCTGGAAGCGAGGCGTGTGGACATGTCAGTGACATTCTTATTACACGGAGGTCACTAGCTGTGAGGTCTAGGTGAAGCGTGTAAGACCCGTGTGCTGGAGTCCTGATGATAAGTGTCTTCTGGAAGCGAGGCGTGTGGACATGTCAGTGACATTCTTATTACACGGAGGTCACTAGCTGTGAGGTCTAGATGAAGCGTGTAAGACCCGTGTGCTGGAGTCCTGATGATAAGTGTCTTCTGGAAGCGAGGCGTGTGGACATGTCAGTGACATTCCTATTACACGGAGGTCACTAGCTGTGAGGTCTAGATGAAGCGTGTAAGACCCGTGTGCTGGAGTCCTGATGATATGTGTCTTCTGGAAGCGAGGCGTGTGGACATGTCAGTGACATTCTTATTACACGGAGGTCACTAGCTGTGAGGTCTAGATGAAGCGTGTAAGACCCGTGTGCTGGAGTCCTGATGATAAGTGTCTTCTGGAAGCGAGGCGTGTGGACATGTCAGTGACATTCTTATTACACGGAGGTCACTAGCTGTGAGGTCTAGGTGAAGCGTGTAAGACCCGTGTGCTGGAGTCCTGATGATAAGTGTCTTCTGGAAGCGAGGCGTGTGGACATGTCAGTGACATTCTTATTACACGGAGGTCACTAGCTGTGAGGTCTAGGTGAAGCGTGTAAGACCCGTGTGCTGGAGTCCTGATGATAAGTGTCTTCTGGAAGCGAGGCGTGTGGACATGTCAGTGACATTCTTATTACACGGAGGTCACTAGCTGTGAGGTCTAGATGAAGCGTGTAAGACCCGTGTGCTGGAGTCCTGATGATAAGTGTCTTCTGGAAGCGAGGCGTGTGGACATGTCAGTGACATTCTTATTACACGGAGGTCACTAGCTGTGAGGTCTAGGTGAAGCGTGTAAGACCCGTGTGCTGGAGTCCTGATGATAAGTGTCTTCTGGAAGCGAGGCGTGTGGACATGTCAGTGACATTCTTATTACACGGAGGTCACTAGCTGTGAGGTCTAGGTGAAGCGTGTAAGACCCGTGTGCTGGAGTCCTGATGATAGTGTCTTCTGGAAGCGAGGCGTGTGGACATGTCAGTGACATTCTTATTACACGGAGGTCACTAGCTGTGAGGTCTAGGTGAAGCGTGTAAGACCCGTGTGCTGGAGTCCTGATGATAAGTGTCTTCTGGAAGCGAGGCGTGTGGACATGTCAGTGACATTCTTATTACACGGAGGTCACTAGCTGTGAGGTCTAGGTGAAGCGTGTAAGACCCGTGTGCTGGAGTCCTGATGATATGTGTCTTCTGGAAGCGAGGCGTGTGGACATGTCAGTGACATTCTTATTACACGGAGGTCACTAGCTGTGAGGTCTAGGTGAAGCGTGTAAGACCCGTGTGCTGGAGTCCTGATGATATGTGTCTTCTGGAAGCGAGGCGTGTGGACATGTCAGTGACATTCTTATTACACGGAGGTCACTAGCTGTGAGGTCTAGGTGAAGCGTGTAAGACCCGTGTGCTGGAGTCCTGATGATAAGTGTCTTCTGGAAGCGAGGCGTGTGGACATGTCAGTGACATTCTTATTACACGGAGGTCACTAGCTGTGAGGTCTAGATGAAGCGTGTAAGACCCGTGTGCTGGAGTCCTGATGATAGTGTCTTCTGGAAGCGAGGCGTGTGGACATGTCAGTGACATTCTTATTACACGGAGGTCACTAGCTGTGAGGTCTAGGTGAAGCGTGTAAGACCCGTGTGCTGGAGTCCTGATGATAAGTGTCTTCTGGAAGCGAGGCGTGTGGACATGTCAGTGACATTCTTATTACACGGAGGTCACTAGCTGTGAGGTCTAGGTGAAGCGTGTAAGACCCGTGTGCTGGAGTCCTGATGATAGTGTCTTCTGGAAGCGAGGCGTGTGGACATGTCAGTGACATTCTTATTACACGGAGGTCACTAGCTGTGAGGTCTAGGTGAAGCGTGTAAGACCCGTGTGCTGGAGTCCTGATGATAAGTGTCTTCTGGAAGCGAGGCGTGTGGACATGTCAGTGACATTCTTATTACACGGAGGTCACTAGCTGTGAGGTCTAGATGAAGCGTGTAAGACCCGTGTGCTGGAGTCCTGATGATAAGTGTCTTCTGGAAGCGAGGCGTGTGGACATGTCAGTGACATTCTTATTACACGGAGGTCACTAGCTGTGAGGTCTAGGTGAAGCGTGTAAGACCCGTGTGCTGGAGTCCTGATGATAAGTGTCTTCTGGAAGCGAGGCGTGTGGACATGTCAGTGACATTCTTATTACACGGAGGTCACTAGCTGTGAGGTCTAGGTGAAGCGTGTAAGACCCGTGTGCTGGAGTCCTGATGATATGTGTCTTCTGGAAGCGAGGCGTGTGGACATGTCAGTGACATTCTTATTACACGGAGGTCACTAGCTGTGAGGTCTAGGTGAAGCGTGTAAGACCCGTGTGCTGGAGTCCTGATGATAATGTGTCTTCTGGAAGCGAGGCGTGTGGACATGTCAGTGACATTCTTATTACACGGAGGTCACTAGCTGTGAGGTCTAGGTGAAGCGTGTAAGACCCGTGTGCTGGAGTCCTGATGATATGTGTCTTCTGGAAGCGAGGCGTGTGGACATGTCAGTGACATTCTTATTACACGGAGGTCACTAGCTGTGAGGTCTAGGTGAAGCGTGTAAGACCCGTGTGCTGGAGTCCTGATGATAGTGTCTTCTGGAAGCGAGGCGTGTGGACATGTCAGTGACATTCTTATTACACGGAGGTCACTAGCTGTGAGGTCTAGGTGAAGCGTGTAAGACCCGTGTGCTGGAGTCCTGATGATAAGTGTCTTCTGGAAGCGAGGCGTGTGGACATGTCAGTGACATTCTTATTACACGGAGGTCACTAGCTGTGAGGTCTAGGTGAAGCGTGTAAGACCCGTGTGCTGGAGTCCTGATGATAAGTGTCTTCTGGAAGCGAGGCGTGTGGACATGTCAGTGACATTCTTATTACACGGAGGTCACTAGCTGTGAGGTCTAGGTGAAGCGTGTAAGACCCGTGTGCTGGAGTCCTGATGATATGTGTCTTCTGGAAGCGAGGCGTGTGGACATGTCAGTGACATTCTTATTACACGGAGGTCACTAGCTGTGAGGTCTAGGTGAAGCGTGTAAGACCCGTGTGCTGGAGTCCTGATGATATGTGTCTTCTGGAAGCGAGGCGTGTGGACATGTCAGTGACATTCTTATTACACGGAGGTCACTAGCTGTGAGGTCTAGGTGAAGCGTGTAAGACCCGTGTGCTGGAGTCCTGATGATAAGTGTCTTCTGGAAGCGAGGCGTGTGGACATGTCAGTGACATTCTTATTACACGGAGGTCACTAGCTGTGAGGTCTAGGTGAAGCGTGTAAGACCCGTGTGCTGGAGTCCTGATGATAAGTGTCTTCTGGAAGCGAGGCGTGTGGACATGTCAGTGACATTCTTATTACACGGAGGTCACTAGCTGTGAGGTCTAGGTGAAGCGTGTAAGACCCGTGTGCTGGAGTCCTGATGATAAGTGTCTTCTGGAAGCGAGGCGTGTGGACATGTCAGTGACATTCTTATTACACGGAGGTCACTAGCTGTGAGGTCTAGGTGAAGCGTGTAAGACCCGTGTGCTGGAGTCCTGATGATAGTGTCTTCTGGAAGCGAGGCGTGTGGACATGTCAGTGACATTCTTATTACACGGAGGTCACTAGCTGTGAGGTCTAGGTGAAGCGTGTAAGACCCGTGTGCTGGAGTCCTGATGATAGTGTCTTCTGGAAGCGAGGCGTGTGGACATGTCAGTGACATTCTTATTACACGGAGGTCACTAGCTGTGAGGTCTAGGTGAAGCGTGTAAGACCCGTGTGCTGGAGTCCTGATGATAAGTGTCTTCTGGAAGCGAGGCGTGTGGACATGTCAGTGACATTCTTATTACACGGAGGTCACTAGCTGTGAGGTCTAGGTGAAGCGTGTAAGACCCGTGTGCTGGAGTCCTGATGATAAGTGTCTTCTGGAAGCGAGGCGTGTGGACATGTCAGTGACATTCTTATTACACGGAGGTCACTAGCTGTGAGGTCTAGGTGAAGCGTGTAAGACCCGTGTGCTGGAGTCCTGATGATAAGTGTCTTCTGGAAGCGAGGCGTGTGGACATGTCAGTGACATTCTTATTACACGGAGGTCACTAGCTGTGAGGTCTAGGTGAAGCGTGTAAGACCCGTGTGCTGGAGTCCTGATGATAAGTGTCTTCTGGAAGCGAGGCGTGTGGACATGTCAGTGACATTCTTATTACACGGAGGTCACTAGCTGTGAGGTCTAGGTGAAGCGTGTAAGACCCGTGTGCTGGAGTCCTGATGATAAGTGTCTTCTGGAAGCGAGGCGTGTGGACATGTCAGTGACATTCTTATTACACGGAGGTCACTAGCTGTGAGGTCTAGGTGAAGCGTGTAAGACCCGTGTGCTGGAGTCCTGATGATAATGTGTCTTCTGGAAGCGAGGCGTGTGGACATGTCAGTGACATTCTTATTACACGGAGGTCACTAGCTGTGAGGTCTAGGTGAAGCGTGTAAGACCCGTGTGCTGGAGTCCTGATGATAAGTGTCTTCTGGAAGCGAGGCGTGTGGACATGTCAGTGACATTCTTATTACACGGAGGTCACTAGCTGTGAGGTCTAGGTGAAGCGTGTAAGACCCGTGTGCTGGAGTCCTGATGATAAGTGTCTTCTGGAAGCGAGGCGTGTGGACATGTCAGTGACATTCTTATTACACGGAGGTCACTAGCTGTGAGGTCTAGGTGAAGCGTGTAAGACCCGTGTGCTGGAGTCCTGATGATAGTGTCTTCTGGAAGCGAGGCGTGTGGACATGTCAGTGACATTCTTATTACACGGAGGTCACTAGCTGTGAGGTCTAGGTGAAGCGTGTAAGACCCGTGTGCTGGAGTCCTGATGATAAGTGTCTTCTGGAAGCGAGGCGTGTGGACATGTCAGTGACATTCTTATTACACGGAGGTCACTAGCTGTGAGGTCTAGGTGAAGCGTGTAAGACCCGTGTGCTGGAGTCCTGATGATAAGTGTCTTCTGGAAGCGAGGCGTGTGGACATGTCAGTGACATTCTTATTACACGGAGGTCACTAGCTGTGAGGTCTAGGTGAAGCGTGTAAGACCCGTGTGCTGGAGTCCTGATGATAGTGTCTTCTGGAAGCGAGGCGTGTGGACATGTCAGTGACATTCTTATTACACGGAGGTCACTAGCTGTGAGGTCTAGGTGAAGCGTGTAAGACCCGTGTGCTGGAGTCCTGATGATAAGTGTCTTCTGGAAGCGAGGCGTGTGGACATGTCAGTGACATTCTTATTACACGGAGGTCACTAGCTGTGAGGTCTAGGTGAAGCGTGTAAGACCCGTGTGCTGGAGTCCTGATGATAAGTGTCTTCTGGAAGCGAGGCGTGTGGACATGTCAGTGACATTCTTATTACACGGAGGTCACTAGCTGTGAGGTCTAGGTGAAGCGTGTAAGACCCGTGTGCTGGAGTCCTGATGATAAGTGTCTTCTGGAAGCGAGGCGTGTGGACATGTCAGTGACATTCTTATTACACGGAGGTCACTAGCTGTGAGGTCTAGGTGAAGCGTGTAAGACCCGTGTGCTGGAGTCCTGATGATAAGTGTCTTCTGGAAGCGAGGCGTGTGGACATGTCAGTGACATTCTTATTACACGGAGGTCACTAGCTGTGAGGTCTAGGTGAAGCGTGTAAGACCCGTGTGCTGGAGTCCTGATGATAAGTGTCTTCTGGAAGCGAGGCGTGTGGACATGTCAGTGACATTCTTATTACACGGAGGTCACTAGCTGTGAGGTCTAGGTGAAGCGTGTAAGACCCGTGTGCTGGAGTCCTGATGATATGTGTCTTCTGGAAGCGAGGCGTGTGGACATGTCAGTGACATTCTTATTACACGGAGGTCACTAGCTGTGAGGTCTAGGTGAAGCGTGTAAGACCCGTGTGCTGGAGTCCTGATGATAAGTGTCTTCTGGAAGCGAGGCGTGTGGACATGTCAGTGACATTCTTATTACACGGAGGTCACTAGCTGTGAGGTCTAGGTGAAGCGTGTAAGACCCGTGTGCTGGAGTCCTGATGATAAGTGTCTTCTGGAAGCGAGGCGTGTGGACATGTCAGTGACATTCTTATTACACGGAGGTCACTAGCTGTGAGGTCTAGGTGAAGCGTGTAAGACCCGTGTGCTGGAGTCCTGATGATAAGTGTCTTCTGGAAGCGAGGCGTGTGGACATGTCAGTGACATTCTTATTACACGGAGGTCACTAGCTGTGAGGTCTAGGTGAAGCGTGTAAGACCCGTGTGCTGGAGTCCTGATGATAAGTGTCTTCTGGAAGCGAGGCGTGTGGACATGTCAGTGACATTCTTATTACACGGAGGTCACTAGCTGTGAGGTCTAGGTGAAGCGTGTAAGACCCGTGTGCTGGAGTCCTGATGATAGTGTCTTCTGGAAGCGAGGCGTGTGGACATGTCAGTGACATTCTTATTACACGGAGGTCACTAGCTGTGAGGTCTAGGTGAAGCGTGTAAGACCCGTGTGCTGGAGTCCTGATGATAGTGTCTTCTGGAAGCGAGGCGTGTGGACATGTCAGTGACATTCTTATTACACGGAGGTCACTAGCTGTGAGGTCTAGGTGAAGCGTGTAAGACCCGTGTGCTGGAGTCCTGATGATAAGTGTCTTCTGGAAGCGAGGCGTGTGGACATGTCAGTGACATTCTTATTACACGGAGGTCACTAGCTGTGAGGTCTAGGTGAAGCGTGTAAGACCCGTGTGCTGGAGTCCTGATGATAAGTGTCTTCTGGAAGCGAGGCGTGTGGACATGTCAGTGACATTCTTATTACACGGAGGTCACTAGCTGTGAGGTCTAGGTGAAGCGTGTAAGACCCGTGTGCTGGAGTCCTGATGATAAGTGTCTTCTGGAAGCGAGGCGTGTGGACATGTCAGTGACATTCTTATTACACGGAGGTCACTAGCTGTGAGGTCTAGGTGAAGCGTGTAAGACCCGTGTGCTGGAGTCCTGATGATATGTGTCTTCTGGAAGCGAGGCGTGTGGACATGTCAGTGACATTCTTATTACACGGAGGTCACTAGCTGTGAGGTCTAGGTGAAGCGTGTAAGACCCGTGTGCTGGAGTCCTGATGATAAGTGTCTTCTGGAAGCGAGGCGTGTGGACATGTCAGTGACATTCTTATTACACGGAGGTCACTAGCTGTGAGGTCTAGGTGAAGCGTGTAAGACCCGTGTGCTGGAGTCCTGATGATATGTGTCTTCTGGAAGCGAGGCGTGTGGACATGTCAGTGACATTCTTATTACACGGAGGTCACTAGCTGTGAGGTCTAGGTGAAGCGTGTAAGACCCGTGTGCTGGAGTCCTGATGATAAGTGTCTTCTGGAAGCGAGGCGTGTGGACATGTCAGTGACATTCTTATTACACGGAGGTCACTAGCTGTGAGGTCTAGGTGAAGCGTGTAAGACCCGTGTGCTGGAGTCCTGATGATAAGTGTCTTCTGGAAGCGAGGCGTGTGGACATGTCAGTGACATTCTTATTACACGGAGGTCACTAGCTGTGAGGTCTAGGTGAAGCGTGTAAGACCCGTGTGCTGGAGTCCTGATGATAAGTGTCTTCTGGAAGCGAGGCGTGTGGACATGTCAGTGACATTCTTATTACACGGAGGTCACTAGCTGTGAGGTCTAGGTGAAGCGTGTAAGACCCGTGTGCTGGAGTCCTGATGATAAGTGTCTTCTGGAAGCGAGGCGTGTGGACATGTCAGTGACATTCTTATTACACGGAGGTCACTAGCTGTGAGGTCTAGGTGAAGCGTGTAAGACCCGTGTGCTGGAGTCCTGATGATAAGTGTCTTCTGGAAGCGAGGCGTGTGGACATGTCAGTGACATTCTTATTACACGGAGGTCACTAGCTGTGAGGTCTAGGTGAAGCGTGTAAGACCCGTGTGCTGGAGTCCTGATGATAAGTGTCTTCTGGAAGCGAGGCGTGTGGACATGTCAGTGACATTCTTATTACACGGAGGTCACTAGCTGTGAGGTCTAGGTGAAGCGTGTAAGACCCGTGTGCTGGAGTCCTGATGATATGTGTCTTCTGGAAGCGAGGCGTGTGGACATGTCAGTGACATTCTTATTACACGGAGGTCACTAGCTGTGAGGTCTAGGTGAAGCGTGTAAGACCCGTGTGCTGGAGTCCTGATGATAGTGTCTTCTGGAAGCGAGGCGTGTGGACATGTCAGTGACATTCTTATTACACGGAGGTCACTAGCTGTGAGGTCTAGGTGAAGCGTGTAAGACCCGTGTGCTGGAGTCCTGATGATAAGTGTCTTCTGGAAGCGAGGCGTGTGGACATGTCAGTGACATTCTTATTACACGGAGGTCACTAGCTGTGAGGTCTAGGTGAAGCGTGTAAGACCCGTGTGCTGGAGTCCTGATGATAAGTGTCTTCTGGAAGCGAGGCGTGTGGACATGTCAGTGACATTCTTATTACACGGAGGTCACTAGCTGTGAGGTCTAGGTGAAGCGTGTAAGACCCGTGTGCTGGAGTCCTGATGATAAGTGTCTTCTGGAAGCGAGGCGTGTGGACATGTCAGTGACATTCTTATTACACGGAGGTCACTAGCTGTGAGGTCTAGGTGAAGCGTGTAAGACCCGTGTGCTGGAGTCCTGATGATAAGTGTCTTCTGGAAGCGAGGCGTGTGGACATGTCAGTGACATTCTTATTACACGGAGGTCACTAGCTGTGAGGTCTAGGTGAAGCGTGTAAGACCCGTGTGCTGGAGTCCTGATGATAAGTGTCTTCTGGAAGCGAGGCGTGTGGACATGTCAGTGACATTCTTATTACACGGAGGTCACTAGCTGTGAGGTCTAGGTGAAGCGTGTAAGACCCGTGTGCTGGAGTCCTGATGATAAGTGTCTTCTGGAAGCGAGGCGTGTGGACATGTCAGTGACATTCTTATTACACGGAGGTCACTAGCTGTGAGGTCTAGGTGAAGCGTGTAAGACCCGTGTGCTGGAGTCCTGATGATAAGTGTCTTCTGGAAGCGAGGCGTGTGGACATGTCAGTGACATTCTTATTACACGGAGGTCACTAGCTGTGAGGTCTAGGTGAAGCGTGTAAGACCCGTGTGCTGGAGTCCTGATGATAAGTGTCTTCTGGAAGCGAGGCGTGTGGACATGTCAGTGACATTCTTATTACACGGAGGTCACTAGCTGTGAGGTCTAGGTGAAGCGTGTAAGACCCGTGTGCTGGAGTCCTGATGATAAGTGTCTTCTGGAAGCGAGGCGTGTGGACATGTCAGTGACATTCTTATTACACGGAGGTCACTAGCTGTGAGGTCTAGGTGAAGCGTGTAAGACCCGTGTGCTGGAGTCCTGATGATAAGTGTCTTCTGGAAGCGAGGCGTGTGGACATGTCAGTGACATTCTTATTACACGGAGGTCACTAGCTGTGAGGTCTAGGTGAAGCGTGTAAGACCCGTGTGCTGGAGTCCTGATGATAAGTGTCTTCTGGAAGCGAGGCGTGTGGACATGTCAGTGACATTCTTATTACACGGAGGTCACTAGCTGTGAGGTCTAGGTGAAGCGTGTAAGACCCGTGTGCTGGAGTCCTGATGATAAGTGTCTTCTGGAAGCGAGGCGTGTGGACATGTCAGTGACATTCTTATTACACGGAGGTCACTAGCTGTGAGGTCTAGGTGAAGCGTGTAAGACCCGTGTGCTGGAGTCCTGATGATAAGTGTCTTCTGGAAGCGAGGCGTGTGGACATGTCAGTGACATTCTTATTACACGGAGGTCACTAGCTGTGAGGTCTAGGTGAAGCGTGTAAGACCCGTGTGCTGGAGTCCTGATGATAAGTGTCTTCTGGAAGCGAGGCGTGTGGACATGTCAGTGACATTCTTATTACACGGAGGTCACTAGCTGTGAGGTCTAGGTGAAGCGTGTAAGACCCGTGTGCTGGAGTCCTGATGATAAGTGTCTTCTGGAAGCGAGGCGTGTGGACATGTCAGTGACATTCTTATTACACGGAGGTCACTAGCTGTGAGGTCTAGGTGAAGCGTGTAAGACCCGTGTGCTGGAGTCCTGATGATATGTGTCTTCTGGAAGCGAGGCGTGTGGACATGTCAGTGACATTCTTATTACACGGAGGTCACTAGCTGTGAGGTCTAGGTGAAGCGTGTAAGACCCGTGTGCTGGAGTCCTGATGATAAGTGTCTTCTGGAAGCGAGGCGTGTGGACATGTCAGTGACATTCTTATTACACGGAGGTCACTAGCTGTGAGGTCTAGGTGAAGCGTGTAAGACCCGTGTGCTGGAGTCCTGATGATAAGTGTCTTCTGGAAGCGAGGCGTGTGGACATGTCAGTGACATTCTTATTACACGGAGGTCACTAGCTGTGAGGTCTAGGTGAAGCGTGTAAGACCCGTGTGCTGGAGTCCTGATGATAAGTGTCTTCTGGAAGCGAGGCGTGTGGACATGTCAGTGACATTCTTATTACACGGAGGTCACTAGCTGTGAGGTCTAGGTGAAGCGTGTAAGACCCGTGTGCTGGAGTCCTGATGATAAGTGTCTTCTGGAAGCGAGGCGTGTGGACATGTCAGTGACATTCTTATTACACGGAGGTCACTAGCTGTGAGGTCTAGGTGAAGCGTGTAAGACCCGTGTGCTGGAGTCCTGATGATAAGTGTCTTCTGGAAGCGAGGCGTGTGGACATGTCAGTGACATTCTTATTACACGGAGGTCACTAGCTGTGAGGTCTAGGTGAAGCGTGTAAGACCCGTGTGCTGGAGTCCTGATGATAAGTGTCTTCTGGAAGCGAGGCGTGTGGACATGTCAGTGACATTCTTATTACACGGAGGTCACTAGCTGTGAGGTCTAGGTGAAGCGTGTAAGACCCGTGTGCTGGAGTCCTGATGATAGTGTCTTCTGGAAGCGAGGCGTGTGGACATGTCAGTGACATTCTTATTACACGGAGGTCACTAGCTGTGAGGTCTAGGTGAAGCGTGTAAGACCCGTGTGCTGGAGTCCTGATGATAGTGTCTTCTGGAAGCGAGGCGTGTGGACATGTCAGTGACATTCTTATTACACGGAGGTCACTAGCTGTGAGGTCTAGGTGAAGCGTGTAAGACCCGTGTGCTGGAGTCCTGATGATAAGTGTCTTCTGGAAGCGAGGCGTGTGGACATGTCAGTGACATTCTTATTACACGGAGGTCACTAGCTGTGAGGTCTAGGTGAAGCGTGTAAGACCCGTGTGCTGGAGTCCTGATGATAAGTGTCTTCTGGAAGCGAGGCGTGTGGACATGTCAGTGACATTCTTATTACACGGAGGTCACTAGCTGTGAGGTCTAGGTGAAGCGTGTAAGACCCGTGTGCTGGAGTCCTGATGATAAGTGTCTTCTGGAAGCGAGGCGTGTGGACATGTCAGTGACATTCTTATTACACGGAGGTCACTAGCTGTGAGGTCTAGATGAAGCGTGTAAGACCCGTGTGCTGGAGTCCTGATGATAAGTGTCTTCTGGAAGCGAGGCGTGTGGACATGTCAGTGACATTCTTATTACACGGAGGTCACTAGCTGTGAGGTCTAGATGAAGCGTGTAAGACCCGTGTGCTGGAGTCCTGATGATAGTGTCTTCTGGAAGCGAGGCGTGTGGACATGTCAGTGACATTCTTATTACACGGAGGTCACTAGCTGTGAGGTCTAGGTGAAGCGTGTAAGACCCGTGTGCTGGAGTCCTGATGATAAGTGTCTTCTGGAAGCGAGGCGTGTGGACATGTCAGTGACATTCTTATTACACGGAGGTCACTAGCTGTGAGGTCTAGGTGAAGCGTGTAAGACCCGTGTGCTGGAGTCCTGATGATAAGTGTCTTCTGGAAGCGAGGCGTGTGGACATGTCAGTGACATTCTTATTACACGGAGGTCACTAGCTGTGAGGTCTAGGTGAAGCGTGTAAGACCCGTGTGCTGGAGTCCTGATGATAAGTGTCTTCTGGAAGCGAGGCGTGTGGACATGTCAGTGACATTCTTATTACACGGAGGTCACTAGCTGTGAGGTCTAGGATGAAGCGTGTAAGACCCGTGTGCTGGAGTCCTGATGATAAGTGTCTTCTGGAAGCGAGGCGTGTGGACATGTCAGTGACATTCTTATTACACGGAGGTCACTAGCTGTGAGGTCTAGGTGAAGCGTGTAAGACCCGTGTGCTGGAGTCCTGATGATAAGTGTCTTCTGGAAGCGAGGCGTGTGGACATGTCAGTGACATTCTTATTACACGGAGGTCACTAGCTGTGAGGTCTAGGTGAAGCGTGTAAGACCCGTGTGCTGGAGTCCTGATGATAAGTGTCTTCTGGAAGCGAGGCGTGTGGACATGTCAGTGACATTCTTATTACACGGAGGTCACTAGCTGTGAGGTCTAGGTGAAGCGTGTAAGACCCGTGTGCTGGAGTCCTGATGATAAGTGTCTTCTGGAAGCGAGGCGTGTGGACATGTCAGTGACATTCTTATTACACGGAGGTCACTAGCTGTGAGGTCTAGGTGAAGCGTGTAAGACCCGTGTGCTGGAGTCCTGATGATAAGTGTCTTCTGGAAGCGAGGCGTGTGGACATGTCAGTGACATTCTTATTACACGGAGGTCACTAGCTGTGAGGTCTAGGTGAAGCGTGTAAGACCCGTGTGCTGGAGTCCTGATGATAAGTGTCTTCTGGAAGCGAGGCGTGTGGACATGTCAGTGACATTCTTATTACACGGAGGTCACTAGCTGTGAGGTCTAGGTGAAGCGTGTAAGACCCGTGTGCTGGAGTCCTGATGATATGTGTCTTCTGGAAGCGAGGCGTGTGGACATGTCAGTGACATTCTTATTACACGGAGGTCACTAGCTGTGAGGTCTAGGTGAAGCGTGTAAGACCCGTGTGCTGGAGTCCTGATGATAGTGTCTTCTGGAAGCGAGGCGTGTGGACATGTCAGTGACATTCTTATTACACGGAGGTCACTAGCTGTGAGGTCTAGGTGAAGCGTGTAAGACCCGTGTGCTGGAGTCCTGATGATAAGTGTCTTCTGGAAGCGAGGCGTGTGGACATGTCAGTGACATTCTTATTACACGGAGGTCACTAGCTGTGAGGTCTAGATGAAGCGTGTAAGACCCGTGTGCTGGAGTCCTGATGATATGTGTCTTCTGGAAGCGAGGCGTGTGGACATGTCAGTGACATTCTTATTACACGGAGGTCACTAGCTGTGAGGTCTAGGTGAAGCGTGTAAGACCCGTGTGCTGGAGTCCTGATGATATGTGTCTTCTGGAAGCGAGGCGTGTGGACATGTCAGTGACATTCTTATTACACGGAGGTCACTAGCTGTGAGGTCTATGTGAAGCGTGTAAGACCCGTGTGCTGGAGTCCTGATGATATGTGTCTTCTGGAAGCGAGGCGTGTGGACATGTCAGTGACATTCTTATTACACGGAGGTCACTAGCTGTGAGGTCTAGGTGAAGCGTGTAAGACCCGTGTGCTGGAGTCCTGATGATATGTGTCTTCTGGAAGCGAGGCGTGTGGACATGTCAGTGACATTCTTATTACACAGAGGTCTCTAGCTGTGAGGTCTAGGTGAAGCGTGTAAGACCCGTGTGCTGGAGTCCTGATGATATGTGTCTTCTGGAAGCGAGGCGTGTGGACATGTCAGTGACATTCTTATTACACAGAGGTCACTAGCTGTGAGGTCTAGGTGAAGCGTGTAAGACCCGTGTGCTGGAGTCCTGATGATATGTGTCTTCTGGAAGCGAGTCGTGTGGACATGTCAGTGACATTCTTATTACACGGAGGTCACTAGCTGTGAGGTCTAGGTGAAGCGTGTAAGACCCGTGTGCTGGAGTCCTGATGATAAGTGTCTTCTGGAAGCGAGGTGTGTGGACATGTCAGTGACATTCTTATTACACGGAGGTCACTAGCTGTGAGGTCTAGGTGAAGCGTGTAAAACCCGTGTGCTGGAGTCCTGATGATATGTGTCTTCTGGAAGCTAGGTGTGTGGACATGTCAGTGACATTCTTATTACACGGAGGTCACTAGCTGTGAGGTCTAGATGAAGCGTGTAAGACCCGTGTGCTGGAGTCCTGATGATAAGTGTCTTCTGGAAGCGAGGTGTGTGGACATGTCAGTGACATTCTTATTACACGGAGGTCTCATCTGCTTCTGTGAGTCACAGCTGAACCTCTAGATGAAGCGTGTAAGACCCGTGTGGTGGAGCTGAGGAATGGGGCTCCGGCTGGTAGTCAGTGTTGGTGCAGACAACATCCTGAAGATGGGGGCCCTCACAGCATCTGTGAGGAGCTCCAGATCCTTCCAACACCTCCTTGTTCTTTAGATTCAGTTTCAGGCCTTAGGAGTAAGAAAGTCAACATGGCTCTCCAACATAAACTGCGTGGAGGGCCTATGGCCTTCCAGGTCCTACGTCTATGTCCGCTTAGGAAACGGCTGTCTCATATAGGAGTCGGTGAAGATGGCAAATGTGGTGTGATGATGCTGCACCACGGTAACACATGCTCCAAGGCTTTGCTCATACCACTAAAGTTCCATCTCTGATGGTCTTCTGACCACCACTGGTCTTGTTTTCTGGGCCTCATGTCCCTGTGTTGTCCATTGCTCGTGCATCATAGTACCATTGACTTCATTGAACAAAATGAGACGATGACCGTTTAGAACGATGCCTTGTAAGCAGCTCGCTGGGATAACCGCTGCGTCCGCTCGTATTACACACGGCCCATCACAACATATCTGCCCATGATCGGTGAGACAGCAAGATGTGTCAGCAACTGTGATGAAACCTTCCCCTGGACCTGGGTCCTGGCAGATCCTCCACTGATGAGTCTTTTCATGGGGTACTGGACAAGGGTGGCAAACCAAGCCTAGCGCTAGTGTAGCGACCAGGTCCGCAGGGGCAACACATGAGGCACGGTGGGCCGATGGTAGTCGATTTACTCGCGGTTAGCAGAGCTTCCCCGGACCGGCGTGCAGTGATGGGAAGGACGGCACCAGTTCTTTCGGGGCACTCTCTGTTTGTTTGTCCAGGGAATCCCGCCAGATGGTGTTTGAGGTGCCCTGAGTGGAATGGGTTTTTGTTAAGGTGCCTGGGTGGCAGGGTCCCTGGTGTTCGTGACGCCAGCACCGTAAGGTCCACACCTTGTGTGAAGTTCAACAGCAGCTTTACTTGAATAAACGTTTCTCCAAACGGGTTACAGGCTTTATCTTGGTTCCAGCAGGCGTTAGCAGGTACACTCGTCTCTGCTACATCTGTTGCTCTCTGGCTCTGCTGTGCTGACAGGCTGAAATGCAATCTTTGCTTTCTGCTTTAGGGCTCATGCACACGGCTGTTGTGCGCCTGTGGCCGTATTGCGGTCTGCATACGGCGGGTCCGCAATACACGGCACCGGCCCGTGTGCACTTCACATCACGGATGCGGACCCATTCACTTGAGTGCTTCTGTGGTGTTTCTGGCCGTGCCATGTTCTATATTTTGGCGGTGCAGACGAATCACGGACCCATTCAAGTTGAAATTGCGATCCCCGAAGCACGGAACAGCTGCACAACGGCCGTGTGCATGAGCCCTTAGGAGGCAACTTCTCTTTCTGGAGTCTGACTCTAGATCAATCCAGGGAACTTTTCCTCCGGCTGATGAGGCTCTAAGCGGTGGCCTCCATATCCAGCAGAGCTAAAGGTGCTCTAGCTGGCTTAGGCAGGACATGCCCAGCAGGGATGTGGACCTGGGGTAAACTGCACTCCCTCTAGCTAGTCTCCTCCTTAGAGCGAGGGCTTAGAATGGAAAGAAGGGTTCCATCCTCTGCAAAGTAGCACTGCCGTGTTTGCCGCCACCTCTGGTGAACCAGGCACATTACATCGGAACATGACAGTTACAATAGATATGCACATTGTGACGGACTTGCAATAAATACAGACGTTGACATTATATTAGACCATAGGAGACAGTAGCGGGGTGCTGGAGTGGTAATGGCACTCCAGATCATTACACTGGTAACTGAGATCCTGACCACACAGGTCCTCAGATAATCCAGAGCAGAATGATTCCGGTGTCCCAGCCCCGATCCTGCCGGGGGCCTCCATGGTGAGGCTCTATGCGTTCTTTCCACCTGCTTTTTTTTCTCACCGTCGATAGTGATTGGAGGACAGCAGCGACCACACTGGAGGCAGAAGGGTTAACTCCCTACTCCCGCTGGACATATGGCCCTAGAGGGCTGCATGGGTTTCTCCACCATTTCATCCTCCGTCTTCTCCGCCTCGTGTCTCCACCACCTACTGGGCCTTGGCCATGGTCCCCGAGGAACGTCCCCCCCCGTGTCTGCGGTATGTAAGCATGGAGGCCGCTGGGAGGACCTTGAGCATGAAATGAGTCTGAAGAGGCTGAGGCCGGTGGCTCATTAACCACCTCTTTGTGGAGTGGAGCGATTCTCGTTAGCGCGGTGGCCCTGGCATCTCTATCTCTAGACAACACACGTATGTTCCCGGCACAGGTGGCGGCACGTCCACCGCCCTCCAGCCCATCTCCCACATCCCGAGTAATCAAGGCACTGGGGACTTTTCGCTTACAGCAATGTAGAAGTAACGGGGGCAGAATAGTCGCGCTTGAGAATTGGCTCGTCAGCCGCGGAGCGAGCGGTGATAACGCGCTGTTTGATGGCGATTTTATTTCCCATGAATGTTAAATAGCTGCGGCTGCAGACGCTGAGAGGCTTATCAGCCGCTAATACCGGGGCTTAGCGCTGCCCCTTCTTGAACCATCCGGCTCCTAACAACATTAACCGCCACATTTACATCTCATCGCAACGCCGCTAAAGAGGCCGGGGGATCTGCAGCAAATGACAGCGCGTAATGAGGGGCTTCTCCCAGCAATTGTCTGCAGATTAGGTGGCGGCAGGGGCGCTCGTCCCATCAGCACGTCTGCCGCTCAGGTGCGATCATCTGCAGAGCCTGACTCTACATGGGTTGGCATATCAGACTGTACACTGCTGAAGCCACCGTTACACTGTGACATCAGACATGACATTGACCCAAGGAGGAAAGGCAGAAGAATGTGAATAAGGGAACACTGATCCACCTGCATCATGATGGCTCTGTCCTCCTAGGGGGAGCTCTGCCTGCAACAGCCACCCCCGAGGGAACTCTGCCTGCAACAGCCACCCCCAGGCGGAGCTCTGCCTGCAACAGCCACCCCCGGGGGAGCTCTGCCTGCAACAGCCACCCCCGGGGGAGCTCTGCCTGCAACTGCCACCCCCGGGGGAGCTCTGCCTGCAACAGCCACCCCCCGGCGGAGCTCTGCCTGCAACTGCCATCCCCGGGGGAGCTCTGCCTGCAACAGCCATCCCCAGGCGGAGCTCTGCCTGCAACAGCCACCCCCGGGGGAGCTCTGCCTGCAACAGCCACCCCCGGGGGAACTCTGCCTGCAACAGCCACCCCCGGCGGAGCTCTGCCTGCAACAGCCACCCCCAGGGGAGCTCTGTAGTGAGCATCCCCTAGTGGTTGCTGTATAATCTGTATGTTGTGAGCTCCCTCTAGTGGTGACTGTATAATCTGTATGTAGTGAGCTCCCCCTAGTGGTAGCTGTATAATCTGTATGTAGTGAGCTCCCTCTAGTGGTGGCTGTACAATCTGTATGTAGTGAGCTCCCCCTAGTGGTGGCTGTATAATCTGTATATAGTGAGCTCCCTCTAGTGGTGGCTGTATAATCTGTATGTAGTGAGCTCCCTCTAGTGGTGGCTGTATAATCTGTATGTAGTGAGCTCCCTCTAGTGGTGGCTGTATAATCTGTATGTAGTGAACTCCCTCTAGTGGTGGCTGTATAATCTGTATGTAGTGAGCTCCCTCTAGTGGTGGCTGTACAATCTGTATGTAGTGAGCTCCCTCTAGTGGTGGCTGTATAATCTGTATGCAGTGAGCTCCCTCTAGTGGTGACTGTATAATCTGTATGTAGTGAGCTCCCTCTAGTGGTGGCTGTATAATCTGTATGCAGTGAGCTCCCTCTAGTGGTGACTGTATAATCTGTATGTAGTGAGCTCCCTCCAGTGATGGCTGCATAATCTGTATTTAGTGAGCTCCCTCTAGTGGTGGCTGTATAATCTGTATGCAGTGAACTCCCTCTAGTGGTGGCTGTATAATCTCTATGTAGTGAGCTCCCTCTAGTGGTGGCTGTATAATCTGTATGTAGTGAGCTCCCTCTAGTGGTGGCTGTATAATCTGTATGTAGTGAGCTCCCTCTAGTGGTGACTGTATAATCTGTATGTAGTGAGCATCCCCTAGTGGTGGCTGTATAATCTGTATGTAGTGAGCTTCCTCTAGTGGTGGCTGTATAATCTGTATGTAGTGAGCTCCCTCTAGTGGTGGCTGTATAATCTGTATGTAGTGAGCTCCCTCTAGTGGTGGCTGTATAATCTGTATGTAGTGAGCTCCCTCTAGTGGTGACTGTATAATCTGTATGTAGTGAGCTCCCTCTAGTGGTGGCTGTATAATCTGTATGTAGTGAGCTCCCCCTAGTGGTGGCTGTATAATCTGCATGTAGTGAGCTCCCTCTAGTGGTGACTGTATAATCTGTATGTAGTGAGCTCCCCCTAGTGGTGGCTGTATAATCTGTATGTAGTGAGCTCCCCCTAGTGGTAGCTGTATAATCTGTATGTAGTGAGCTCCCTCTAGTGGTGGCTGTACAATCTGTATGTAGTGAGCTCCCCCTAGTGGTGGCTGTATAATCTGTATATAGTGAGCTCCCTCTAGTGGTGGCTGTATAATCTGTATGTAGTGAGCTCCCTCTAGTGGTGGCTGTATAATCTGTATGTAGTGAGCTCCCTCTAGTGGTGGCTGTATAATCTGTATGTAGTGAGCTCCCTCTAGTGGTGGCTGTATAATCTGTATGTAGTGCGCTCCCTCTAGTGGTGGCTGTATAATCTGTATGCAGTGAGCTCCCCCTAGTGGTGGCTGTACAATCTGTATGTAGTGAGCTCCCCCTAGTGGTGGCTGTATAATCTGTATGTAGTGAGCTCCCTCTAGTGGTGACTGTATAATCTGTATGTAGTGAGCTCCCTCTAGTGGTGGCTGTATAATCTGTATGTAGTGCGCTCCCTCTAGTGGTGGCTGTATAATCTGTATGCAGTGAGCTCCCCCTAGTGGTGGCTGTACAATCTGTATGTAGTGAGCTCCCTCTAGTGGTGGCTGTATAATCTGTATGTAGTGAGCTCCCTCTAGTGGTGACTGTATAATCTGTATGTAGTGAGCTCCCTCTAGTGGTGGCTGTATAATCTGTATGTAGTGAGCCCCCTCTAGTGGTGGCTGTATAATCTGTATGTAGTGCGCTCCCTCTAGTGGTGGCTGTATAATCTGTATGTAGTGAGCTCCCTCTAGTGGTGGCTGTATAATCTGTATGTAGTGAGCTCCCTCTAGTGGTGGCTGTATAATCTGTATGTAGTGCGCTCCCTCTAGTGGTGACTGTATAATCTGTATGTAGTGAGCTCCCTCTAGTGGTGGCTGTATAATCTGTATGTAGTGAGCCCCCTCTAGTGGTGGCTGTATAATCTGTATGTAGTGCGCTCCCTCTAGTGGTGGCTGTATAATCTGTATGTAGTGAGCTCCCTCTAGTGGTGGCTGTATAATCTGTATGCAGTGAGCTCCCTCTAGTGGTGGCTGTATAATCTGTATGCAGTGAGCTCCCCCTAGTGGTGACTGTATAATCTGTATGTAGTGAGCTCCCTCTAGTGGTGGCTGTATAATCTGTATGCAGTGAGCTCCCTCTAGTGGTGGCTGTATAATCTGTATGCAGTGAGCTCCCTCTAGTGGTGGCTGTATGTAGTGAGCTCCCTCTAGTGGTGGCTGTATAATCTGTATGCAGTGAGCTCCCTCTAGTGGTGGCTGTATAATCTGTATGTAGTGCGCTCCCTCTAGTGGTGGCTGTATAATCTGTATGGACCTACTGTGGACAGGTGTGAAAAGCTGGACATTCACTTAAAGAGTAGAGGAATGAAACCTTCCCAATGATGTAAGCTCGTGGTCACATGGCAAGGCCCGGAGAAGAGGGGGCCACCATTGGTCAGTGCCACATTCAACAGACTCTAGCTGAAGCTCACACAGAGTGAGTGGAGTCTTTTTGACCAGAAGGTATGATGGTGCCACCTCCTGACCCACGGTCACCAGGCAGCAAGAAGAAAATATGATGGATTCATGTGGAAATGGGGCGGGTACAATCCTGCCCTTATTTCCATCTGTGCAAAAGGGGAAGCAAGGGAGGCCAGTCCTGCCGGCAGGGAATACGACACTCTGGGTACTGTGGATGGAGGGTTTCTGAAAAGGTGGGTGAAAGGCTGGAAGAAGTTGTCATGGTGGTCTTCACCAAATGGAGAAGAAAAGTGAGAACTCCAATCAGAGAAGATGTCGCCGATCCGTCTGAGTGTAGAACTGGTATCAATCACTGTGTGGTCAGCGTATGGAAGTAATATTGGTC
Source organism: Bufo gargarizans (assembly GCF_014858855.1). Taxonomy (NCBI): domain Eukaryota; kingdom Metazoa; phylum Chordata; class Amphibia; order Anura; family Bufonidae; genus Bufo; species Bufo gargarizans. The sequence goes on along the minus strand of NW_025334200.1, from coordinate 68,343 downwards.
ATACTATAGTGGCCATGGTGTGGCGGTATTATACAGTCATTATGTAGTGGTAATGGTAGTGGCCATGGTGTGGCGGTATTAGTCAGTCACTGTATAGTGGTAATGGTAGTGGTCATAGTGTGGCGGTATTATACAGTCACTATGTAGTGGTAATAGTAGTGGTCATAGTGTGGTGGTATTATGCAGTCACTATGTAGTGGTAATGGTGGTGGCCATGGTGTGGTGGTATTATTCAGTCACTATATAGTGGTAATGGTAGTTGCCATGGTGTGGCGGTATTATACAGTCCCTATATAGTGGCAATGGTAGTAGCGGTATTATACAGTCACTATATAGTGGTAATGGTAGTTGCCATGGTGTGGCGGTATTATACAGTCACTATATAGTGGCAATGGTAGTGGCCATGGTGTGGCGGTATTATACACTCACTATATAGTGGTAATGGTAGTTGCCATGGTGTGGCGGTATTATACAGTCACTATGTAGTGGTAATGGTAGTGGCCATGGTGTGGCGGTATTATACAGTCACTATGTAGTGGCAATGGTAGTGGCCATGGTGTGGCGGTATTATACAGTCACTATATAGTGGTAATGGTAGTTGCCATGGTGTGGCGGTATTATACAGTCACTATATAGTGGTAATGGTAGTTGCCATGGTGTGGCGGTATTATACAGTCACTATATAGTGGTAATGGTAGTTGCCATGGTGTGGCGGTATTATGCAGTCACTATATAGTGGTAATGGTAGTGGCTATAGTGTGGCGGTATTATACAGTCACTATGTAGTGGCAATGGTAGTGGCCATGGTGTGGCGGTATTATACAGTCACTATATAGTGGTAATGGTAGTTGCCATGGTGTGGCGGTATTATACAGTCACTATATAGTGGTAATGGTAGTTGCCATGGTGTGGCGGTATTATACAGTCACTATATAGTGGTAATGGTAGTTGCCATGGTGTGGCGGTATTATGCAGTCACTATGTAGTGGCAATGGTAGTGGCTATAGTGTGGCGGTATTATACAGTCACTATGTAGTGGCAATGGTAGTGGCCATGGTGTGGCGGTATTATACAGTCACTATGTAGTGGTAATGGTAGTTGCCATGGTGTGGAAGTATTATACAGTCACTATGTAGTGGTAATGGTAGTGGCCATGGTGTGGCGGTATTATACAGTCACTATGTAGTGGTAATGGTAGTGATCATGGTGTGGCGGTATTATACAGACACTATATAGTGGTAATGGTAATTTATATAGTATTATCAGTAATATTGGCCTTAGTATACTGCGTTTGGTAACAGTATGGCAGTATTACTCAGAGGTGGTACACTGTGGTATTGCCTTGGTATGCTGGGTTTTAACTATATGGCGGTATTACTTGTTGGTTTTGAGATAGTGTAATATTAACAGAATATGTTGTGTCGTCAAATAGCTTTGGGTGGATAGTGGGGCCCAGGTCCCGAACGAGCCCTTGTGTCCATAGGACTGTAGTTGTGCTGCCACGATGGCTCCTTTTCCTCCCTTTGGTGTGGAAAATTCTGGTGCTCAGGCAGATTTTACCTAGGGAGTATAGCTCGCCAGGCACCTACTGACATCATCCCGCCATGCTGCCTGCACAGGGGAAGCAGTGGTAGGTCAGTGGTCAATGCTCTTAGGTAACGGCACGCCGCCCTTAGGTAACCCTAGCATTAAACAGGTTTTCTGGAGATATATTTTTTGCAGTAAGGGACTGTAAAAAATAATCCCTACTTCCCTCACCGACCTACTACTGTCTTTCCAATGTTGCTCTTCACTTCCTGGTCTCGCCCTCGGCTTGGATGCCCACTCGGTCAATCACTACGTCACCCACTAACCATCTTGGCCTATGCTGCTGCTCTCCTGGGTGGTGCCTCTGCTGGGTTTTCCTTGTCCCTTATGAGGTTTCTACGAAATATGTCCCTCTTATAGAGCAAGTAAATGTGACGCCAGCTGCGGTTAAGCAGTGGAAGCACAAGGCTCCCTTTGCAGATGGTAATGTTGGTACCCACAGGTAGGGTGGCCTACAGTCTCCGTAGATGTTATGTACACGTGTCATGGGGTTCCTACCTGGATATCCGTGGATCCTAGACATAATGTGGTATGAAGCAGTGCAAAAGGGGTAGGTGAACCTGGATGGTGTAGAACGAAGTTGAGTCCAGACATGGTAAACAGTTGAACAGTTGCTTTACTTGGTAATAAATGGTATTCTATACAGTTTCCAGACTTTATCTTGGTCATCAATAGGTTTCAGCAGGCAAATAGCAGACAAATACTTCTCTCTGCAAGAAACTCCTCTCTGCTGTATCTTCTCTGTAGCTCTCTCAGCTCAGCTATGTCAGTAGTCAGTTTCTTACTGTAGATAATCCTAGGAACTTGTTGTCCTGGCACTTGCTTTAGCTTGGTGTTGCACAACCTCCAGTGATAATGCTGGCGTAGGACTAAGGCCCCTTTCACAAAAAAAATTGCGCATGTTTGGTACCCAAAACCGAACTTCTTCACAAAAGTTCGGCCTTGGGATCGGTGTTCTGTAGATTGTATTATTTTCCCTTATAACATGGTTATAAGGGGAAATAATAGCATTCTGAATACAGACTGCATAGTACAATAGCGCTGGAGGGGTTAATTTTTTAAAAAAAATTGTTTAACTCACCTTAGTCCACTTGTTTGCGCAGCCCGGCATCTCCTTCTGTCTCCTTTGCTGAACAGGACCTGGGATGAGCATTCATTACATGAACAGGACCTGTGGTGACGTCACTCCGGTCATCACATGGTCCGTCACATGATCTTTTACCATGGTGATGGATCATGTGATGGAACATGTGATGACTGGAAGTGCGGATGTCCTGTTCATGTAATTAATGCTCACCCCAGGTCCTGTTCAGCAAAGGAGACAGAAGGAGATGCCGGGCTGCGCAAACAAGTGGACTAAGGTGAGTTAAATTAATTTTTTTTAACCCCTCCAGCGCTAGTACTATGCAGTCTGTATTCAGAATGCTATTATTTTCACTTATAGCCATGTTATAAGGGAAAATAATAATGATCGGGTCTCCATCCCGATCGTCTCCTAGCAACCGTGCGTGAAAATCGCACCGCATCCGCACTTGCTTGCTGATGCTTGCGATTTTCACGCAACCCCATTAACTTCTATGGGGCCTGTGTTGCATGGATTATCCGTTAATGGATGCTCCCAGTGCCTCCCGGGGACTCCAAGCACTCCGCTCGACACCGATACCACCACAGGAACAGCTCTAACAAGAGCTAGAAGTAATAGCCAGGAGAGTATACAGCGTATAGCAATCCCCATACACATGAGACGAGGCTCTATGTTGAATGTAAAAACAGAAACTCTTTATTGAGGGCTACCCGCCCGTATTTATGCAGGTCCCCATCTGGTTGACATGCCCCTAGAGGACCAGAAGGAAGACTGCGACACAGGACAGATACAACACATCCCCACAATGCATCATGGTTTCCTCCTCTCTGTCCTGGAGACAACCGAGGAGCAATCCAATTATCTCTCAGGACAAAGGGAAATCGCCAATACACATGTGGAGACAACAGGACAGACATCACCATTTAAACACACAATGGGACAATAGAACCACACCCAGCATATTCCTCCCAAGCTGACAAGTTATACTTATTATAAATTGTTACAACTTTGTGAGGTTACATTGTCCATACATATAACTTACTTCAATTTAACCAGTATAACTTGGGGACAAACCTATCCAAAATTCACTGGAATAGGTTCAGGGGTTTAAAAGTTAGCAAAAGTATCTCAAAGGGCCGTAATCCTGGGGCAGGAGGCTGGCAAACAGCCCCCTCCAAAACACTGTGGCGAGGTTGGCTTCGTCACAAGGAGCATGCTGCGATTTTCACGCAACGCATAAGTGATGCGTGAAAATCACCGCTCATGTGAACAGCCCCATAGAAATGAATGGGTCGGTATTCAGTGCGGGTGCAATGCGTTCAACTCACACATCGCATCCGCGCGGAATACTCGCCCGTGTGAAAGGGGCCTAACAGAACCTGAACAGCAGGGACCAGGTCTGCTGCCTTCCCCATGGGGGGTACATCTAGACTCTCTCACACAACCTCTCCCCAGAAGGCGGTAGGGTTGACTGACTTACTCCCTAGCTAACTCCTCCTCTCCTTGTTCTCCCTCTAGAGGAAGAGAGAGAATGGACAATTCCATTCCCTGGAACTGGCACTGCCAAGTGTTGCTGCCACCTAGTTTTAGGCCTCATGCACACAACCGTTTTTTTTTAAGGTCCGCAAAAACGGGGTCCGTAGGTCCGTGATCCGTGACCGTTTTTTCGTCCGTGGGTCTTCCTTGTTTTTTGGAGGATCCACGGACATGAAAAATGAAAAAAAAATCTAAGTCAAGTTTGCCATTGAAATGATAGGAAAAAAACTGACACGGATCACGGACACGGATCACGGACACGGATGACAATCTTGTGTGCATCCGTGATTTTTCACGGACCCATTGACTTGAATGGGTCCGTGAACCGTTGGCCGTGAAAAAAATAGGACAGGTCCTATTTTTTTCACGGCCAGGAAACACGGATCACGGATACGGCTGCCAAACGGTGCATTTTCCGATTTTTCCACGGACCCATTGAAAGTCAATGGGTCCGTGAAAAAAAACGGAAAACGGCACAACGGCCACGGATGCACACAACGGTCGTGTGCATGAGGCCTTAAATGAATAAATATGCACGGTGAAGATAAATACACTACTGCATTAAATGACACTTTGTGCAAGCCTATAGGAAGAAATTGCTTCCCCGGTTATAGACGCGCCACAGTCTTTGGGTTTAGAGCATTTCCACCCGTTTAGGCCACTTTGTTCAGTGAGTTTTTGTCTTTATGTGTATAGTGTAACGGACAGTTTCAGCAGACAAGGGGTTAAAATCTGTTTAGGCGATATGCCCCTTTCTGAGAGACAGGCACAGCTACTGCAGAACACCAAACTCCCGAACTGGATACAAAATAGCACTCCAAACTGGAACCTCGCGAATAGCTGCTAGCAGACGAACAGGAAAAGCATACAATCAGCTTACACTCTTGGAAATCAGTCTCTAACAGCATACAGGGAATCCCCCCAATAACGAGACAAGGCTCCGTGTTGAGGGTCAGCAGTGGTCTGACGTGCTGGCACACCCAGCCTGGTTTTTATTACAGTTGTTGCAAATACAGGACAGATACAACACATCCCCACAATGCATCATGGTTTCCTCCTCTCTGTCTCAGAGACAACCGAGAAGTAATCCAATTATCTCTCAGGACAAAGGGAGATCACCAATACACACGTGGAGACAACAGGACAGACATCACCCTTTAAACACACAATAGGACAATAGAAACACACCCACACAAAATCCTCCCCTCTGCCGATGATGATTATTGAACACAAGGGCGAATATAATTATCAAAGGCAGAGAAATACAGTTTTATAAAACATATCACAGGAACCCCAAAACATGCAATAACCCCATAACCAATATATCCTCGGAACCGGGGGATCTGGGTGAACCACATGTCCAAAATTTACCCACATCCGTTCAGTAGTTTGGAAGATACAGTTACACTGAAAATATACAAGTTATACAGAAAATAGTCACTAATAAATGTGTCCCCTGTTTGGTAGTTTCACACTACTGAATGATGCCTCTGTGCACCAAATACAGGCAAGATAGCCCCGTGTGGGAAAGTCAGAACAGTGTCTGTGAGTTACAATGGCCGCTATCTATTGTTCTCACCATGTGCTCCATCCAAGCAAGTAAGGCAAAGGATGCATTCCAGGGACAGAGGGCCCCGTCCCAAGTGCCTTAAGACCCAATAACTTAAGGGACCATAATCCCAGGGCAGGAGGCTGGCAAACAGCCCCCTCCAAAACACCGTGGCGAGGTTGGTTTCGCCACACATCTCCCCCCCCCAGGGAAGACTAACCAGATACCTGACCTCACGCCGGTCGGTACCTGACTTAGTCTGGCAGCCCACCCACAACCCAATACTGGACCTGTTGAATTTAGTAGCCTGTCTCTGTCCAGTGAATCCACCAAAGTTATATTGGTAGCTGGTACTCCCGGTCTCTGAGTTGCTCCCTGGCTTGGAGTGGAGGTTGCTTTGTGGGCAGGTATCAGCGGGACTCTGCCCTGGTGCCAGCGCTACCACGGAAGAAGCCTGGTTGGAGTCTGGTTGTTGGAGGGGGAAACCGACTGTCTCCCCTTTGGCTAAACTGCCCTGTTGCTGGGGGACAGGACCGACTGTCCCTACCCCCTGTGCTGGAAGTGCAGAGACCACGGTCCCATCTGCAGAGTTGTGGGGCTTACTGTCTCCCCCTGGTGCGTTAAGCTGCTGCTGGGGAGAGGGGGTAACGTTCTCCTCTCCCATACATACTTCCAGCCGCTGGGGAGGGCGACCGACCGTCTCCGCTCCCAATACAGTGTCCTGCTGCTGGGGAAAGGAGACTGGGCTCTCTATTCCCTGTAGGACACTCTGCCGCTGGGGGACAGGACTGACTGTCTCTGCCCCCTGTAACTCTGCCTGCCGCTGGGGAATGGAGACTAGGCTCCCAATTCCCAAAAAATCATGCTGCTGCTGGGGGGCAGGAACAACTACCTCTGCCCCCTGTAACTCAGCCTGCCGCTGGGGAGGGAGGCCACTGCTCTCCTCTCCCTGCACTTCACACTGCCTTCCCGGCATATCACTCTGCTGCTGGGGGGCAGGAACAACTACCTCTGCCCCCTGTAACTCAGCCTGCCGCTGGGGAGGGAGGCCGCTGCTCTCCTCTCCCTGCACTTCACACTGCCGCTGGGGAATGGAGACTGGGCTCCCTCTGTCCCACAACCGTAACTTCCGATGGAGGTCCACCCAACGTGGCAGCTGACCGTCACCTTCTGCCCGGTATAGTAGGGTCTTGAACACTAGACTCCTCACGAACTTCACGGATTTCTCAGCTGGATTGAGTCCGAAGAAGTTCAGCCGCAACCACATCATACGGTCAAATTCCTCAACAGAGTATCTGTACTCCACTGCTGGTTCCATCCTGGTGCTTTTAGGATCGCTGTACTGAGACATGCAATGCCCTTAAGTTGTAAAATCCAAAGAAATGGTGTCTCCTGTAGCTGTCCTTCTGGCTGTAGGAACGATCCCGCTGCTTGCCACCAATTGTAACGGACCGTTTCAGCAGACAAGGGGTTAAAATCCATTTAGGCGATATGCCCCTTTCTGAGAGACAGGCACAGCTACTGCAGAACACCAACCTCCCGAACTGGATACAAAATAGCACTCCAAACTGGAACCTCGCAAATAGCTGTCAGCAGACGAACAGGAAAAGCATCCATTCAGCTTACACTCCTGGCAATCAGTCTCCAACAGCATACAGGGAATCCCCCCAATAACGAGACAAGGCTCAGTGTTGAGGGTCAAGCAGTGGTCTCACGTGCTGGCACACCCAGCCTGGTTTTTATTACAGTTTTGCAAATACAGAACAGATACAACACATCCCCACAATGCATCATGGTTTCCTCCTCTCTGTCCCAGAGACAACCGAGAAGTAATCCAATTATCTCTCAGGACAAAGGGAAGTCGCCAATACACATGTGGAGACAACAGGACAGACATCACCCTTTAAACACACAATGGGACAATAGAAACACACCCACACAAAATCCTCCCCTCTGCCGGTGATGATTATTTGAACACAAGGGCGAATATAATTATCAAAGGCAGAGAAATACAGTTTTATAAAACATATCACAGGAACCCCAAAACATGCAATAACCCCATAACCAATATATCCTCGGAACCGGGGGATCTGGGTGAACCACATGTCCAAAATTCACCCACATCCGTTCAGTAGTTTGGAAGATACAGTAACACTGAAAATATACAAGTTATACCGAAAATAGTCACTAATAAATGTGTCCCCTGTTTGGTAGTTTCACACTCCTGAATGATGTCTCTGTGCACCAAATACAGGCAAGATAGCGCCGTGTGGGAAAGTCAGAACAGTGTCTGTGAGCTACAATGGCCGCTATCTATTGTTCTCCCCATGTGCTTCATCCAAGCAAGTAAGGCAAAGGATGCAATCCAGGGACAGAGGGCTCCGTCCCAAGTGCCTTAAGACCCAATAACTTAAGGGACCATAATCCCAGGGCAGGAGGCTGGTAAACAGCCCCCTCCAAAACACCGTGGCGAGGTTGGTTTCGCCACATATGGAATGTGCCACTTCATTGTGGTGGTAACGTTGTTCTGCACCTGGTATCTTCTGTGTCACATGGTCGGTTGTGGTTGCGGCTTCATCCTACCTTACAGTGCATCGGTGATACCACTATGGAGGCCTGTGAGAGCCTGGCTGTGAGTTGGTTTCTAGCTCTGTTCAGACCCTGTTCACACACCACGAGCAGTCTAGTGGTAGGACCCCATGCGTGCTGAGACCCCGTGACGTGGTGCATGAGGGGCTCCGGTATGTTCCTGACTGGAAGATATCGGCAAAGTTCTCAGCTTTTACACCGGCCTGAGGAGTTGGCCAGTATTGTCAGTTACGTATCATTTTGGTGGATTTTTTGCAGTGATTTTTGGATGTATATTTTTTCATCTGCACAATGTACCATTTTGTGTAAGATGTTCTTGTGGTGCATGCGGTCCGCCCGGCATCCTCCATTGTACACATTGCCGTTATCGGACCGCATGCGGAGGAATTGCTCCCCCGGTTATAGACACAAGGTGCCAAGGCGTGGTAATGGCACTGTGGGACCTTACACCTCCCCTGTCGGGCCAGTCCTCACAGACGGTCACCTCCAGGCAGCTCATTAGAAGGTTGAATGCAGCTCAGTAGCGGCTGATATTGGGCCAGCATATTACGAGGTCTGGACCACGGCCTCTGCACACGTGTGGACACATGGAGTAGGGATCCTCAGAGTGCTGCAGCCTCTGCACCCCTAAAGTCTCCACCTCGTCCTCACATTCCCGGCATGTGCTTATGCTCCCGGGCAGGACAGAGTTAATTCTATCGAGCAGATATGTTTTATGCAATGTGAAATGGCTCTGAGATGTAATTTGTGATGGCATTCATGCTCCTTATCTCCAATTCCGCTGCCTTTGGTGATAACATCATGAAATAAAAGGATTCATCAGGTAGCGCTTTTTCTTCATTATTCGGAGGCGCAATTTGCCAGCTGAAAAGGTAATTAGCCACACAGCAATGCTGTCCTGCGGATTGTCAAAAGAAGCCTGGGATTAATGAGGCAGACTGACTGCGTCTCGTGTCCTCCTGGAGCAGACGGTCAGGGTATGGTGAATGCACTAGAAAAGTGGGAGAACATAAGCCCCTGTCATCCTGGGTCAGGCACCCTGTACATAAAGCGCTCCTACGTTGTGGACTCATTGACAAGAGAAATGAGCTCTCAAGTGGTCTCCATCAAAGTCCTACTTACGCTTAGTCTATACCAATAACGTCAGGCCTCAAAATCAGAAGAGAGGACTCAACATGAGAGAGGCAGGGCTCAACTCAGGAAGGGCATAACTCAACATGAGAGGGGCAGAACTCGACATGAGAGGGGCAGAACTCAACATGAGAGGGGCATAACTCAACATGAGAGGGGCAGAACTCGACATGAGAAGGATAGGGCTCAACTCAGGAAGGGCAGAACTAAACATGAGAGGGGCAGAACTCAACATGAGAAGGGCAGAACTAAACATGAGAAGCACAGGGCTCAACATGAGAGGGGCAGAACTAAACATAAGAGGGGCAGAACTAAACTTGAGAGGGGCAGAACTCAACATGAGAGGGGCAGAACTCAACATGAGAGGGGCAGAACTCAACATGAGAGGGGCAGAACTAAACATGAAAAGCACAGGGCTCAACATGAGAGGGGCAGAACTAAACATGAGAGGGGCAGAACTAAACATGAAAAGCACAGGGCTCAACATGAGAGGGGCAGAACTAAACATGAGAGGGGCAGAACTAAACATGAGAGGGGCAGAACTCAACATGAGAGGGGCAGAACTCAACATGAGAAACACAGGGCTCAACATGAGAGGGGCAGAACTCAACATGGGAAGGACAGGGCTCAACATGAGAGGGACAGAACTCAACATGAGAGAGGCAGAACTAAACATGAGAGGGGCAGAACTCAACATGAGAGGGGCAGAACTAAACATGAAAAGCACAGGGCTCAACATGAGAGGGGCAGAACTAAACATAAGAGGGGCAGAACTAAACTTGAGAGGGGCAGAACTCAACATGAGAGGGGCAGAACTAAACATGAGAGGGGCAGAACTCAACATGAGAGGGGCAGAACTAAACATGAAAAGCACAGGGCTCAACATGAGAGGGGCAGAACTAAACATGAGAGGGGCAGAACTAAACATGAAAAGCACAGGGCTCAACATGAGAGGGGCAGAACTAAACATAAGAGGGGCAGAACTAAACTTGAGAGGGGCAGAACTCAACATGAGAGGGGCAGAACTAAACATGAGAGGGGCAGAACTCAACATGAGAGGGGCAGAACTAAACATGAAAAGCACAGGGCTCAACATGAGAGGGGCAGAACTAAACATGAGAGGGGCAGAACTAAACATGAAAAGCACAGGGCTCAACATGAGAGGGGCAGAACTAAACATGAGAGGGGCAGAACTAAACATGAGAGGGGCAGAACTCAACATGAGAGGGGCAGAACTCAACATGAGAAACACAGGGCTCAACATGAGAGGGGCAGAACTCAACATGAGAAACACAGGGCTCAACATGAGAGGGGCAGAACTCAACATGAGAGGGGCAGAACTAAACATGAGAGGGGCAGAGCTCAACTCAGGAAGGGCAGAACTCAACATGAGATGGGCAGAACTAAACATGAGAGGGGCAGAACTCAACATGAGAGGGGCAGAACTAAACATGAAAAGCACAGGGCTCAACATGAGAGGGGCAGAACTAAACATGAGAGGGGCAGAACTAAACATGAAAAGCACAGGGCTCAACATGAGAGGGGCAGAACTAAACATGAGAGGGGCAGAACTAAACATAAGAGGGGCAGAACTAAACTTGAGAGGGGCAGAACTCAACATGAGAGGGGCAGAACTAAACATGAGAGGGGCAGAACTCAACATGAGAGGGGCAGAACTAAACATGAAAAGCACAGGGCTCAACATGAGAGGGGCAGAACTAAACATGAGAGGGGCAGAACTAAACATGAGAGGGGCAGAACTCAACATGAGAGGGGCAGAACTCAACATGAGAAACACAGGGCTCAACATGAGAGGGGCAGAACTCAACATGAGAAACACAGGGCTCAACATGAGAGGGGCAGAACTCAACATGGGAAGGACAGGGCTCAACATGAGAGGGACAGAACTCAACATGAGAGGGGCAGAACTAAACATGAGAGGGGCAGAGCTCAACTCAGGAAGGGCAGAACTCAACATGAGATGGGCAGAACTAAACATGAGAGGGGCAGAACTCAACATGAGAAGCACAGGGCTCAACATGAGAGGGGCAGAACTCAACATGGGAAGGACAGGGCTCAACATGAGAGGGGCAGAACTCAACATGAGAGGGGCAGAACTCTACATGAGAAGCACAGGGCTCAACATGGGAAGGACAGGGCTCAACATGAGAGGGGCAGAACTCAACATGAGAAACACAGGGCTCAACTCAGGAAGGGCAGAACTCAACATGAGAGGGGCAGAACTAAACATGAGAGGGGCAGAACTCAACATGGAAAGGACAGGGCTCCACATGAGAGGGGCAGAACTCATCTCAAGAAGTGCAAACTCAACATGAGAGGGGCAGAACTCAACATGAGAGGGGCAGAACTAAACATGAGAGGTGCAGAACTCAACATGGGAAGGACAGGGCTCAATATGAGAGGGGCAGAACTTAACATGAGAGGGGCAGGGCTCAACTCAGGAATAAAAAACTCAACATGAGAGGGGCAGAACTCAACATGGAAAGGATAGGGCTCCACATGAGAGGGGCAGAACTCATCTCAGGAAGTGCAAACTCAACATGAGAGGGGCAGAACTCAACATTAGAGGGGCAGAACTCAACATGAGAGGGGCAGAACTCAACATGAGAGGGGCAGAACTCAACATGGGAAGGACAGGGCTCAACATGAGAGGGGCAGAACTTAACATGAGAGAGGCAGGGCTCAACTCAGGAAGGGCAAACTCAACATGAGAGGGGCAGAACTCAACATGGGAAGGACAGGGCTCAACTCAGGAAGTGCAAACTCAACATGAGAGGGGCAGAACTCAACATGAGAGGGGCAGAACTAAACATGAGAGGTGCAGAACTCAACATGGGAAGGACAGGGCTCAACATGAGAGTGGCAGAACTTAACATGAGAGGGGCAGGGCTCAACTCAGGAAGGGCAAACTCAACATGAGAGGGGCAGAACTCAACATGGGAAGGACAGGGCTCAACTCAGGAAGGGCAAACTCAATATGAGAGGAGCATAACTCAACATGAGAGGTGCAGAACTCAACATGAGAGGTGCAGAACTCAACATGAGAAGGACAGGGCTTAACTCAGGAAGGGCGAACTCAACATGAGAGGGGCATAACTCAACATGGGAAGGACAGGGCTCAACATGAGAGAGGCAGAACTCAACATGAGAGGGCAGAACTCAACATGGGAAGGACAGGGCTCAACATGAGAGGGGCAGAACTCAACATAAGAGGGGCAGGGCTCAACTCAGGAATGGAAAACTTAACATGAGAGGGGCAGAACTCAACATGAGAGCGGCAGTACTCAACATGGGAAGGACAGGGCTCAACATAGGAAGGACAGGACTCATAATTAGAGAGACAGGACTAAAGCCATGAAGGGCATGACTCAACATGATATAGGCAAGACTCAACATAACAAACAGGACTGAACCCAAGAAGTGCAAACTCAACACTGGAAAGGCAGGACTTAACATGAGAGAGACAGGACTCAAGCCAGGAAGGGCAGGACTCATCATTAGTCAGAACAACAGATGTGCAGGTCGGGGTATACCTGGGAAATAGTGACCATAAAGTAATAACCTTCCAATTATCCTTCAAACAAGTATTTCTACAGGAAGGAACAAAAATACCAAACTTCAAAAAAGCTAAATAGGCCTATCTAAGTCCTCAAAAATAAAAAATACAGCCATTCTAAAATCTCATTGTGAGAGGTACATACCATATGAGAATAAAAGGTTAAGGAACAAAAAGAAACCAATGTGGATAAATAGAACTGTAAAGAAAGCAATAAATGACAAAAAGGAAGCATTTTGATCACTAAAACAGGAGGGAGGCGAGGAAGCACTGAAAAACTATAAGAAAAAAAAATAGAATATGTAAAAAACAAATAAAAGCCGCCAAACTAGAGAGGTGTCGGGGGGAGTTGCAGAGAGCGATGAGGAGAAAGCAAAGCTATTAAATATTTTTTTCTCCATTGTATTCACTGAGAAAAAAAAAACTGTCAGATGAAATGCAGAATGTGAAAGTAAATTCCCCATTAAAAAGATTAAAATAGACAAATCGCCAGGACCAGATGGCACCCCCCCCCCCCCCTGTATCCTAAGAGAAATAAGTAATGTCATAGCCAGACCCTTATTTTTGATATTTGCGGACTCTATACTGACAGGGAGTGTTCCACAGGATTGGCGCATGGCAAATGTGGTGCCAATATTCAAAAAGGGTCCTAAAACAGAGCCTGGAAACTATAGGCCGGTAAGTGTAACATCTGTTGTGGGTAAACTGTTTGAAGGTTTTCTGAGAGATGCTATGTTAGAGCATCTCAACGGAAATAAGCAAATACCGCCATATCAGCATGGCTTCATGAGGGATCGGTCATGTCAGACTAGTTTAATCAGTTTCTATGAGGCGGTAAGTTCTAGACTTGACAGCGGCGAATCAATGGATGTCGTGTATCTGGACTTCTCCAAAGCATCTGACACTGAACCACATAAAAGGTTAGTATATAAAATGAGAATGCTCGGACTGGGAGAACGTCTGTAAGTGGGTAAGTAACTGGCTGAGGGATAGAAAACAGACGGTGGTTATTAACGGTACACACTCAGATTGGGTCACTGTTACTAGTGGGTACCTCAGGGGTCAGTACTGGAGGGGTCACTGTCACTAGTGGGGTACCTCAGGGGTCAGTACTGGAGGGGTCACTGTCACTAGTGGGGTACCTCAGGGGTCAGTACTGGAGGGGTCACTGTCACTAGTGGGGTACCTCAGGGGTCAGTACTGGAGGGGTCACTGTCTCTAGTGGGGTACCACAGGGGTCAGTACTAGAGGGGTCACTGTCACTAGTGGGGTACCTCAGGGGTCAGAACTGGAGGGGTCACTGTCACTAGTGGGGTACCTCAGGGGTCAGTACTGGAGGGGTCATTGTCACTAGTGGGGTACCTCAGGAGTCAGTACTGGAGGGGTCACTGTCACTAGTGGGGTACCTCAGGGGTCAGTACTGGAGGGGTCACTGTCACTAGTGGGGTACCACAGGGGTCAGTACTAGAGGGGTCAATGTCACTAGTGGATTACCTCAGGGGTCAGTACTGGAGGGGTCACTGTCACTAGTGGGGTACCTCAGGGTTCAGTACTGGAGGGGTCACTGTCACTAGTGGGGTACCTCAGGGGTCAGAACTGGAGGGGTCACTGTTACTAGTGGGATACCACAGGGGTCAGTACTGGAGGGGTCACTGTCACTAGTGGGGTACCTCAGGGGGTCAGTACTGGAGGGGTCACTGTCACTAGTGGGGTAACTCAGGGGTCAGTACTGGAGGGGTCAATGTCACTAGTGGGGTACCTCAGGGGTCAGTACTGGAGGGGTCACTGTCACTAGTGGGGTACCTCAGGGGTCAGTACTGGAGGGGTCACTGTCACTAGTGGGGTACCTCAGGGGTCAGTACTGGAGGGGTCACTGTCACTTGTGGGGTACCTCAGGGGTCAGTACTGGAGGGGTCACTGTCACTAGTGGGGTACCTCAGGGGTCAGTACTGGAGGGGTCACTGTTACTAGTGGGATACCACAGGGGTCAGTACTGGAGGGGTCACTGTTACTAGTGGGGTACCTCAGGGGGTCAGTAGTGGAGGGGTCACTGTCACTAGTGGGGTACCTCAGGGGTCAGTACTGGAGGGGTCACTGTCACTAGTGGGGTACCTCAGGGGTCAGTACTGGAGGGGTCACTGTCACTAGCGGAGTACCTCAGGGGTCAGTACTGGGCCCTATTCTCTTCAATATATTTATTAATGATCTTGTAGAAGGCTTGCATAGTAAAGTATCAATTTTTGCAGATGACACTAAACTGTGTAAAGTAATTAACATGGAAGAGGACAGTATACTGTATATATACTACAGGGGACAGTATACTATATATACTACAGAGGACAGTATACTGTGTATATATACTACAGAGGA
The DNA here is from genome assembly GCF_014858855.1 of Bufo gargarizans. Lineage (NCBI taxonomy): Eukaryota > Metazoa > Chordata > Amphibia > Anura > Bufonidae > Bufo > Bufo gargarizans. Next base: position 52,920 of record NW_025334200.1, on the reverse strand, counting down.
CAGTATACTGTATATATACTACAGAGGACAGTATACTGTATATATACTACAGAGGGCAGTATACTGTATATATACTACAGAGGACAGTATACTGTATATATACTACAGATAACAGTATATATACTACAGAGGACAGTATACTGTATATATATATTACAGAGGACAGTATACTGTATATATATATACTACAGAGGGCAGTATACTGTATATATATATACTACAGAGGACAGTATACAGTATATTACAGAGGGCAGTATACTGTATATATACTACAGAGGACAGTATAATGTATACATATACTACAGAGGACAGTATACTGTATATATATTTATATTACAGAGGACAGTGTACTGTATATACTACAGAGGACAGTATACTGTATAGATACTACAGAGGACAGTATACTGTATATACTAAAGAGGACAGTATACTGTATATATATATATGTAACGGACCGTTTCAGCAGACAAGGGGTTAAAATCCGTTTAGGCGATATGCCCCTTTCTGAGAGACAGGCACAGCTACTGCAGAACACCAACCTCCCGAACTGGATACAAAATAGCACTCCAAACTGTAACCTCGCGAATAGCTGCCGGCAGACGAACAGGAAAAGCGTATCCGTCAGCTTACACTCCTGGCAATCAGTCTCTAACAGCATACAGGGAATCCCCCAATAACGAGACAAGGCTCCGTCTTGAGGGTCAGCAGTGGTCTGATGTGCTGGCACACCCAGCCTGGTTTTTATTACAGTTTTGCAAATACAGAACAGATACAACACATCCCCACAATGCATCATGGTTTCCTCCTCTCTGTCCCAGAGACAACCGAAGGCAATCCAATTATCTCTCAGGACAAAGGGAGATCGCCAATACACATGTGGAGACAACAGGACAGGAATCACCACCCAAACACACAATGGCACACCCCCACAGCAAACACAGACATGTAACATATCCCCAGATAGCTCAAGTCTGAGTGCATATCATTAGGTGAATGGCACTCAGAATACACTAATACAATACTATTAGCTATCTGGGTGCCCTCACATAACATACAATTTAACCGAACGCATAATAACATAAAATACAATTCTACAGACAGATTTAAGCTGTGCGGCCGGTCTGTCCTCTCCTTTAAAGTTACTATGGGCCATAATCCTGAGGCAAGAGGCTTTTAAACAGCCCTCTCCAAAACCCAGTGGCGAGGTTGGTTTCGCCACACATCTCCCCCCCCCCCCCCCCCCAGGGAAGACTAACCAGATACCTGACTTCACGCCGGTCGGTACCTGAGTCTGGCAGCCCACCCACAACCCAATACTGGACCTGTTGAATTTTGGGGCCTGGCTCTGTTCTGTATGTCCCCAGCTGTTGAGTGGGCATCTGCTACTTTTTGCTTTGTGGTTCTCCAGCTTGGAGCTGTAGGTACTTGGTGGGCAGAGGCCGACTGCGCTCTGCCCAGATGCCAGCTCTTCCGCTGGGGATGCCTGTGGGAAGTCAGTCTCTGGACAAGAGGATAGGGGAGGGCAGAGGCCGACTGCGCTCTGCCCTGATGCCAGCTCTTCCACTGGGAAGGGATCAGTGGGTATTGCAGGCTCATCCCCTGCCCCCAGAACTCGGTTGGGAAGTAGCTGGGAAGGGGAGGGCTCGCTTACCTCCTCCTCCTGGTATCCCTGCAGAGATGGCTGGAGATCTGGTTGTTTGAGGGGGAGACCGACTGTCTCCTCTTTGGCTAAACAGCCCTGTTGCTGGGGGACAGGACCGACTGTCCCTACCCCCTGTGCTGTGAGTGCAGAGACCACGGTCCCATCTGCACAGTTGTGGGGCTTACTGTCTCCCCCTGGTGCGTTAAGCTGCCGCTGGGGAATGGAGACTAGGCTCCCAGTTCCCAACAAATCCTGCTGCTGCTGGGGGACAGGACCGACTGTCTCTGCCCCCTGTAACTCCGCCTGCCGCTGGGGAATGGAGACTCGGCTCCCAATTCCCTGTACATCACACGGCCGCTGGGGAATGGAGACTAGGCTCCCAATTCCCAAAAAATCATGCTGCTGCTGGGGGGCAGGAACAACTACCTCTGCCCCCTGTAACTCAGCCTGCCGCTGGGGAGGGAGGCCGCTGCTCTCCCCTCCCTGCACTTCACACTGCCGCTGGGGAATGGAGACTGGGCTCCCACTGTCCCGCAACTGTAACTTCCGATGGAGGTCCACCCAACGTGGCAGCTGACCGTCACCTTCTGCCCGGTATAGTAGGGTCTTAGACACTAGACTCCTCACGAACTTCACGGATTTCTCAGCTGGATTGGGTCCGAAGAAGTTCTGCCGCAACCACATCATACGGTCAAATTCCTCCACAGAGTATCTGTACTCCACTGCTGGTTCCATCCTGGTGCTTTTAGGGTTGTAAAATCCCTTAAGTTGTAAAATCCAAAGAAATGGTGTCTCTTGTAGCTGTCCTTCTGGCTGTAGGAACGATCCCGCTGCTTGCCACCAATGTAACGGACCGTTTCAGCAGACAAGGGGTTAAAATCCGTTTAGGCAATATGCCCCTTTCTGAGAGACAGGCACAGCTACTGCAGAACACCAACCTCCCGAACTGGATACAAAATAGCACTCCAAACTGGAACCTCGCGAATAGCTGCCGGCAGACGAACAGGAAAAGCGTACAGTCAGCTTACACTCCTGGCAATCAGTCTCTAACAGCATACAGGGAATCCCCCCAATAACGAGACAAGGTTGAGGGTCAAGCAGTGCTCTGATGTGCTGGCACACCGAACTGTTTGCAAATACAGAACAGATACAACACATCCCCACAATGCATTATGGTTTCCTCCTCTCTGTCCCAGAGACAACCGAAGGCAATCCAATTATCTCTCAGGACAAAGGGAGGTCACCAATACACATGTGGAGACAACAGGACAGACATCACCATTTAAACACACAATGGCACACCCCCACAGCAAACACAGACATTTAACATATCCCCAGATAGCTCAAGTCTGAGTGCATATCATTAGGTGAATGGCACTCAGAATACACGAATACAATACTATTAGCTATCTGGGTGCCCTCACAGAACATACAATTTAACCGAACGCATAATAACATAAAATACAGGGAGTGCAGAATTATTAGGCAAATGAGTATTTTGACCACATCATCCTCTTTCGGCATGTTGTCTTACTCCAAGCTGTATAGGCTCGAAAGCCTACTACCAATTAAGCATATTAGGTGATGTGCATCTCTGTAATGAGAAGGGGTGTGGTCTAATGACATCAACACCCTATATCAGGTGTGCATAATTATTAGGCAACTTCCTTTCCTTTGGCAAAATGGGTCAAAAGAAGGACTTGACAGGCTCAGAAAAGTCACAAATAGTGAGATATCTTGCAGAGGGAGGCAGCACTCTTAGAATTGCAAAGCTTCTGAAGCGTGATCATCGAACAATCAAGCGTTTCATTCAAAATAGTCAACAGGGTCGCAAGAAGCGTGTGGAAAAACCAAGGCGCAAAATAACTGCCCATGAACTGAGAAAAGTCAAGCGTGCAGCTGCCAAGATGCCACTTGCCACCAGTTTGGCCATATTTCAGAGCTGCAGCATCACTGGAGTGCCCAAAAGCACAAGGTGTGCAATACTCAGAGACATGGCCAAGGTAAGAAAGGCTGAAAGACGACCACCACTGAACAAGACACACAAGCTGAAACGTCAAGACTGGGCCAAGAAATATCTCAAGACTGATTTTTCTAAGGTTTTATGGACTGATGAAATGAGAGTGAGTCTTGATGGCCAGATGGATGGGCCCGTGGCTGGATTGGTAAAGGGCAGAGAGCTCCAGTCCGACTCAGACGCCAGCAAGGTGGAGGTGGAGTACTGGTTTGGGCTGGTATCATCAAAGATGAGCTTGTGGGGCCTTTTCGGGTTGAGGATGGAGTCAAGCTCAACTCCCAGTCCTACTGCCAGTTTCTGGAAGACACCTTCTTCAAGCAGTGGTACAGGAAGAAGTCTGCATCCTTCAAGAAAAACATGATTTTCATGCAGGACAATGCTCCATCACACGCGTCCAAGTACTCCACAGCGTGGCTGGCAAGAAAGGGTATAAAAGAAGAAAATCTAATGACATGGCCTCCTTGTTCACCTCATCTGAACCCCATTGAGAACCTGTGGTCCATCATCAAATGTGAGATTTACAAGGAGGGAAAACAGTCCACGTCTCTGAACAGTGTCTGGGAGGCTGTGGTTGCTGCTGCACGCAATGTTGGTGGTGAACAGATCAAAACACTGACAGAATCCATGGATGGCGGCTTCTGAGTGTCCTTGCAAAGAAAGGTGGCTATATTGGGCACTGATTTGTTTTTGTTTTGTTTTTGAATGTCAGAAATGTATATTTGTGAATGTTGAGATGTTATATTGGTTTCACTGGTAAAAATAAATAATTGAAATGGGTATATATTTGTTTTTTGTTAAGTTGCCTAATAATTATGCACAGTAATAGTCACCTGCACACACAGATATCTCCCTAAAATAGCTAAAACTAAAAACAAACTAAAAACTACTTCCAAAAATATTCAGCTTTGATATTAATGAGTTTTTTGGGTTCATTGAGAACATGGTTGTTGTTCAATAATAAAATGAATCCTCAAAAATACAACTTGCCTAATAATTCTGCACTCCCTGTAATTCTACAGACAGATTTAAGCTGTGCGGCCGGTCTGTCTTCTCCTTTAAAGTTACTATGGGCCATAATCCTGAGGCAAGAGGCTTTTAAACAGCCCTCTCCAAAACCCAGTGGCCAGGTTGGTTTCGCCACAATATACTACAGAGGGCAGTATACTGTATATACTACAGAGGACAGTATACTGTATATACTAAAGAGGACAGTATACTGTATAGATACTACAGAGGACAGCATACTGTATATACTACAGAGGACAGTATACTGTATATACTAAAGAGGACAGTATACTGTATATATACTACAGAGGACAGTATACTGTATATACTACAGAGGACAGTATACTGTATAGATACTACAGAGGACAGTATACTGTATATACTACAGAGGACAGTATACTGTATATACTAAAGAGGACAGTATACTGTATATACTACAGAGGACAGTATACTGTATATACTAAAGAGGACAGTATACTGTATATATACTACAGAGGACAGTATACTGTATATATATACTACAGAGGACAGTATACTGTATATATACACTACAGAGGACAGTATACTGTATATACTACAGAGGACAGTATACTGTATATACTACAGAGGACAGTATACTGTATATACTATAGAGGACAGTATACTGTATATATACTACAGAGGACAGTATACTGTATATACTACAGAGGACAGTATACTGTATATACTACAGAGGACAGTATACTGTATATACTATAGAGGACAGTATACTGTATATACTAAAGAGGACAGTATACTGTATAGATACTACAGAGGACAGTATACTGTATATACTACAGAGGACAGTATACTGTATATATACACTACAGAGGACAGTATACTGTATATATACTACAGAGGACAGTATACTGTATATATATACTACAGAGGACAGTATACTGTATATATACACTACAGAGGACAGTATACTGTATATACTACAGAGGACAGTATACTGTATATACTATAGAGGACAGTATACTGTATATATACACTACAGAGGACAGTATACTGTATATATACACTACAGAGGACAGTATACTGTATATATACTACAGAGGACAGTATACTGTATATATATACTACAGAGGACAGTATACTGTATATATACACTACAGAGGACAGTATACTGTATATACTACAGAGGACAGTATACTGTATATACTATAGAGGACAGTATACTGTATATACTAAAGAGGACAGTATACTGTATAGATACTACAGAGGACAGTATACTGTATATACTACAGAGGACAGTATACTGCATATACTAAAGAGGACAGTATACTGTGTGTGTATATATATATATATATATGTACTTTGTAAATGCCGAGGCAGCACTTCCAGATGTGGCAGGGTGAAGACCCCAAAACTTTAATCCCAACAACGTTTCGGCCTACTCAATGAGGCCTTTATCAAGCTACACAACAGTGCTTACTACTGGGTATATATACCCACAACTCAGTACATACTCAATACAATTAGTGAACACACATGTCATCAATCCGGTCACATGATCTCCAACTACATCATCACATGACACTCTGTGTCTAGTATACATTCGTATTAAATCCATGAAAAAGGTACAAAAGTTAGAAAATACATTATAAGTGATCTTACATCAGTGTTATAAAATATAAACTCCCCTTCATATATATATTATAGTTTGATGTACAAAATTAGTGTCCCTTGAGTGCAAAGTCCAAAGGGTAAGTACGGTGCAGACGTGCTCGGTGCATCAAGGGTTATAAGTCATTATTCATGATGCAGCTGCATCATATCAGAAGTTAAAAACAGTGGAACTCACCACCAATGGACCCGCCGAGTCAGCCAGCGCTGGCGTCCCTCCCTCTGCACTGCGCATGCGTCGGGCCAGACGTCTCTCACCCACCTCCTGACTCCGCCGCGCACATACGCACACTCCATGGAATGCACCGTCACCCAATGGAGCGCATCGTCCACGCAGCAGCGGAGGGAGGAGGGCAAGACCATGTGACACGGCCGCAGTAGCGCTGCATCAGGGGGCGTGTTAGCAACCATGGTAACGTGGGATAACTATCCCAGTGCGGCCAATAGCGGGGGCATCGGCACAGGCACACAGTGCATGATACTACATAATCCTTATCCTCAGTGTGTCGGGGAGGCCGGGGGGCGGCGCTAGTCAACACCCGGCTAAATAACCATGGGCGACCCTAGCACCCCCGCCGGCCCTCCACCGCACTGCAAGACAAAACAGTGCAGCTCCGATGGGACAAACCCTTCCCATCTGCTTGCACCTAAACGTGGTGTGCCTTCCGTATACCGACTAGCATCCAGGTTTGTGGCCAGTACCACGGCATACACAGACACCAACACATTACTCACTGTAAAGTACCATGCAGAAATCAATAAACATATTGTGCACCACGTGGCTCATCCCAGCACACATCCGCCACCGTCCGCCAGTTCTTCATACGATAGTCACTATCTCACTGGCAGACTCAGGGGGTCCACACGCGGCACCATCCACAGAATAGACAAAGGGTCATTGGGCTCATCCAAAGAGTATCTGAAACAAACAAAAGAGGTATAAACATACGGGAAATGCAATAAGTTCACAAAAAGGCACCGTTGTACATCCCCCCCACCAGACCAGACGATTCAGCCCCCCATGTTCAATGAGCTGACCGCACACCCTATCCACATAGTTCCCATCTACATTCCGCATTAAGGCCGCCAGGCTTCAGTGTGCGTAACCTGTGGATCCACGTAATCTCACGCCGCTTTAATAGTCTTTCCCTGTTACCTCCCCTTTTAATTTGAGGGATATGCTCTATCACCCTGAACTTGAGGTCCTTCTCTCTGTGTCCAGCTTCTACAAAGTGCTTGGGCACAGGGAGGTCCCTCCTCTTTTGACGGATGGAATACCTACGATAGTTCATTCTCGTCTTCACATCGCAAACAGTTTCCCCAACTAAAGGGGGTTGCAGGGGCAGGACAGAAGGTAAGTGTGTCAAGTACAGGGTGCACGAATTTCTCCCCTTTCAGCATATAGCTGCAGTTCACACAATCCATACTTTCTGCGACCTATGTAGGTCTGGACCGAGGCCCTGTCTCCAGCCACCTCTGCTCTGACCAATTTGTCTCTCAGGCTGTCAGTTCTCCTATAAGACATTAGGGGGGTACGGCAAATTCTTTAACGTTGCCAAAATTGCTAATCAGTATGGGCCAGTGTTTCTTGATAACACCTGCTATCTGATAACTGCCCTCAGTGTATGTGGGAATAAATGGCACCCTAACTTGTTTGCTGACTTCCTTGGGGCCCTTGGACTCCAAATCGTTCAAATGTCTCTGAACCAATTTTTTGGGTACCCTCTATTGGTAAATTTGTCAGCCATTTCTGTTAATCTCTTACTCCGTAATTGTGGGTCTTTCACAATCCGCTGCACACGGAGAAACAGTGTTTTCACCATGGACCGCGGGAAGCAGCTCTCAAACCTCAATCATTTATTACAATCTGTCGGCTTTGTGAACAAAACGGTCACCAATCCGGTATCCTGCTTCTTGATCATGGTGTCCAGAAATTGGACCTGCTCAGTGGAGTACGTAAGAGTAAATTGGATCTCCGGATCCATTTTATTCAGAAACTCGTGAAAACTCGCCAATTCACCTTCAGTGCCGTCCCAGACGACAAAAACATCGTCTATGTATCTCCACCCCCCCCCCCCCCCCCGCACATGGCTGAAGTGGTGGGACACATAGACGTGCTCAGCCTCCAGGCCCGACATGAAGATGTTTCAGTAGGTCGGCGCCATATTTGAACCCATTGCGGTTCCCCGCAGTTGAAGGTAGTAGCCATCTTGAAAAGCAAAATAATTATATCTAAGCACTACACCGAGCAGGTCCAAAATGGACTCTCTACATTCATCAGTGTACTGAGTCTTAGCCAGACACTTCCTAACTGCCGCTACACCCTATCATGATTGATAGAGGTGTAGAGGCTCACCACATCAAAAGATGCTAGTATAGAACCCGCCGTCACTTCCACGTGTGCAATTCTATTCAGAAAATCACTTGTGTCTCGTATGTGTGATTTAGCTGCAACCGCAAACTGACGGAGAATCTTATCTAAGAAAATAGCTAAACTAGAGAACACAGACTCCCTCCCGGAGACAATAGGTCTCCCCGGGGGGTTTTGTACACACTTATGAATTTTAGGTAACACGTATATCAATGGTGTCTTTGGGTGTGCCACCAGTAGGAACTTATGCAGACATTCATCAATCAGACCTCCTGTCTTAGCTCTGTCTAGCACCCTGGTAATGATTTTAATCACCTCAAATTTGGGGTCATAGTTGAGCCGTCTGTATACTAGAGCATCCCCCAATTGTCTCTGCTGAGGTGTTATGGAGGCCCAGGATGCTTCAATGCGGCGTGGCATGGAGGCAATCAGCCTGTGGCACTGCGGTGTTATGGAGGCCCAGGATGCTTCAATGCGGCGTGGCATGGAGGCAATCAGCCTGTGGCACTGCGGTGTTATGGAGGCCCAGGATGCTTCAATGCAGCGTGGCATGGAAGCAATCAGCCTGTGGCACTGCGGAGGTGTTATGGAGGCCCAGGAGGCTTCAATGCGGCGTGGCATGGAGGCAATCAGCCTGTGGCACTGCTGAGGTGTTATGGAGGCCCAGGAGGCTTCAATGCGGCGTGGCATGGAGGCAATCAGCCTGTGGCACTGCTGAGGTGTTATGGAGGCCCAGGAGGCTTCAATGCGGCGTGGCATGGAGGCAATCAGCCTGTGGCACTGCTGAGGTGTTATGGAGGCCCAGGAGGCTTCAATGCGGCGTGGCATGGAGGCAATCAGCCTGTGGCACTGCTGAGGTGTTATGGAGGCCCAGGATGCTTCAATGCGGCGTGGCATGGAGGCAATCAGCCTGTGGCACTGCTGAGGTGTTATGGAGGCCCAGGAGGCTTCAATGCGGCGTGGCATGGAGGCAATCAGCCTGTGGCACTGCGGAGGTGTTATGGAGGCCCAGGATGCTTCAATGCGGCGTGGCATGGAGGCAATCAGCCTGTGGCACTGCGGAGGTGTTATGGAGGCCCAGGATGCTTCAATGCGGCGTGGCATGGAGGCAATCAGCCTGTGGCACTGCTGAGGTGTTATGGAGGCCCAGGAGGCTTCAATGCGGCGTGGCATGGAGGCAATCAGCCTGTGGCACTGCGGAGGTGTTATGGAGGCCCAGGATGCTTCAATGCGGCGTGGCATGGAGGCAATCAGCCTGTGGCACTGCTGAGGTGTTATGGAGGCCCAGGAGGCTTCAATGCGGCGTGGCATGGAGGCCATCAGCCTGTGGCACTGCTGAGGTGTTATGGAGGCCCAGGATGCTTCAATGCGGCGTGGCATGGAGGCCATCAGCCTGTGGCACTGCTGAGGTGTTATGGAGGCCCAGGAGGCTTCCATAGCGGCCTTAAGCTCATCCAGAGTGTTGGGTCTTGCGTCTCTCAGCTTTCTCTTCCCAATATCCCACAGATTCTCTATGGGGTTCAGGTCAGGAGAGTTGGCAGGCCAATTGAGCCCAGTAATACCATGGTCAGTAAACCAGTTACCAGTGGTGTTGGCGCTGTGAGCAGGTGCCAGGTCGTGCTGAAAAATGACATCTTCATCTCCATAAAGCTTTTCAGCAGATGGAAGCATGAAGTGCTCCACAATCTCCTGATAGCGGCTGCATTGACCCTGCCCTTGATAAAACACAGTGGACCAACACCAGCAGCTGACATGGCGCCCCAGACCATCACTGACTGTGGGGACTTGACACTGGACTTCAGGCATGTTGGCATTTCCCTCTCCCCAGTCTTCCTCCAGACTCTGGCACCTTGATTTCCGAATGACATGCAACAGTCCAGTGCTGCTTCTCTGTGGCCCAGGTCAGGCGCTTCTGCCGCTGTTTCTGGGGAATGCGGCCCCTGTCGCCCATTTCCTGCACAAGCCTGTACACGGGGGCTCTGGATGCTTCTACTCCAGACTCAGTCCACTGCTTCCGCAGGTCCCCCAAGGTCTGGAATCGGTCCTTCTCCACAATCTTCCTCAGGGTCCGGTCACCTCTTCTCGTTGTGCAGCGTTTTCTGCCACACTTTTTCCTTCCCACAGACTTCCCACTGAGGTGCCTTGATACAGCGCTCTGGGAACAGCCTATTCCTTCAGACATGTCTTTCTGTGTCTTACCCTCCTGCTTGAGGGGTCAATGATGGCCTTCTGGACAGCAGTCAGGTCGGCAGTCTTACCCATGATTGCGGTTTGGAGTAATGAACCAGGCTGGGAGTTTGTAAAAGCCTCAGGAATCTTTTGCAGGTGTTTAGAGGTAATTAGTGGATTCAGATGATTAGGTTAATAGCTCGTTTAGTGAACCTTTTCATGATATGCTAATTTTTTGAGTTAGGAAATTTGGGTTTTCATGAGCTGTGGCCAAAATCATCAATATTACAACAATAAAAGGCTTGAACTCCTTCAGTTGTGTGTAATGAATCTAAAATATATGAAAGTCTAATGTTTATCAGCACATTACAGGAAATAATGAACTTTATCACAATATGCTAATTTTTTTAGAAGGACCTGTATGTCTCAGGACAAAGGGAGATCGCCAATACACATGTGGAGACAACATCCCGGGGGAGTGCTGAATCACATACCACAAGAGTGCCTGGTAGGCGTCATCTAGCCAAAGCTCCTTCCATACCAGGCTCTCCAGTTCTGTCACCCACTCATTCAGGGGCTCCTCTCCCAGAAGGGGCATTCGCAGGGCCACTCGCATCCGCAACTGCTGCTCCTCACTGGGGAGACACTCGCCCCGCCGACGCTGTACATCTTCCAGGGCCTCGTGCCAGACGCCTTTCCGGACTGCATCCCTCCAGTCCGGGTCATCATCCTCCTCGTAGTGGAACACTGTTCGAAGACTAGCCGATTCCATCCTGCTGAAGCCAGGGGCGCTGTACGGATACTAGCGTTGCCCTCAATATACTCCACGAACTGTGTCTCCGAGCTGCTTCTCCTCACACTAGGACACCATCCCACCGCTTGCCAACAATGTAACGGATCTCCTAGCACCCCGACCGGGTACCTCCGTAGATAGATGCTCCTAGTGCTTTCCAAGGACTCCAAGCACTCCACTTGACACCGTACGCACTGCAGACCCCACGAACTGCCGCAGCTGGGTTGGGGTCTCACTGTCCTCCACCCACGCTGGACCTACGACAAGGCTCCAGGCTCCAGTGGGTGAACCTCTCCTACAGCCAGAGAGCAGGAACAGCTCTTACAAGAGCTAGTAGTTATGCCAGGGGAGTATAGCAAATCTTCAGCGTATAGCAATCCCCCATTTTGATCAGTTATCCAAACACCAGTCTCAACATGATGAAGGATAAAACAGGAACACTTTATTGAGGGCTACCCGTCCGTATTTTTTGCAGGTCCCCATCTGGTGGCCACGCCCCTAGGGGACCAGAAGGGAGACTGCTACACACAGACACAACACATCCCCACAATGCATCATGGTTTCCTCCCCTCTGCCCTGGCGACACCCGAGGAGCAATCCAATTATGTCTCAGGACAAAGGGAGATCGCCAATACACATGTGGAGACAACAGGACAGACATCACCATTTAAACACACAATGGCACACCCCCACAGCAAACACAGACGTTTAACATATCCCCAGATAGCTCAAGTCTGAGTGCATATCATTAGGTGACTGGCACTCAGAATACACGAATACAATAATATTAGCTATCTGGGTGCCTCACATAACATACAATGTAACCGAACGCATAATAACATAAAATACAATTCTACAGACAGATTTAAGCTGTGCGGCCGGTCTGTCTTCTCCTTTACAGTTACTATGGGCCATAATCCTGAGGCAAGAGGCTAGCAACCAGCCCCCTCCAAAACACTGTGGCGAGGTTGGTTTCGCCACAATAACGCTATATTTGGACCTGATATCAGCAGTATGACACCGCAGTATATCCAGTGTGATGGAGATAACGGTATATATGGACCTGATGTCAGCAGTATGACACCGCAGTATATCCAGTGTGATGGAGATAACGGTATATATGGACCTGATGTCAGCAGTATGACACCGCAGTATAACCAGTGTGAAGGAGATAACGGTATATATGGACCTGATGTCAGCAGTATGACACTGCAGTATATCCAGTGTGAAGGAGATAACGGTATATATGGACCTGATGTCAGCAGTATGACACCGCAGTATATCCAGTGTGAAGGAGATAACGGTATATATGGACCTGATGTCAGCAGTATGACACCGCAGTATAACCAGTGTGATGGAGATAACGGTATATATGGACCTGATGTCAGCAGTATGACACCGCAGTATATCCAGTGTGATGGGGATAACGGTATATATGGACCTGATGTCAGCAGTATGACACCGCAGTATAACCAGTGTGAAGGAGATAACGGTATATATGGACCTGATGTCAGCAGTATGACACCGCAGTATAACCAGTGTGATGGAGATAACGGTATATATGGACCTGATATCAGCAGTATGACACTGCAGTATATCCAGTGTGATGGAGATAACGGTATATATGGACCTGATGTCAGCAGTATGACACCGCAGTATATCTAGTGTGAAGGAGATAACGGTATATATGGACCTGATGACAGCAGTATGACACCGCAGTATATCTAGTGTGATGGAGATAACGGTATATATGGACCTGATGTCAGCAGTATGACACCGCAGTATATCCAGTGTGAAGGAGATAACGGTATATATGGACCTGATGTCAGCAGTATGACACCGCAGTATATCCAGTGTGATGGAGATAACGGTATATATGGACCTGATGTCAGCAGTATGACACCGCAGTATATCCAGTGTGATGGAGATAACGGTATATATGGACCTGATGTCAGCAGTATGACACCGCAGTATATCCAGTGTGATGGAGATAACGGTATATATGGACCTGATGTCAGCAGTATGACACCGCAGTATAACCAGTGTGAAGGAGATAACGGTATATATGGACCTGATGTCAGCAGTATGACACTGCAGTATATCCAGTGTGAAGGAGATAACGGTATATATGGACCTGATGTCAGCAGTATGACACCGCAGTATATCCAGTGTGAAGGAGATAACGGTATATATGGACCTGATGTCAGCAGTATGACACCGCAGTATAACCAGTGTGATGGAGATAACGGTATATATGGACCTGATGTCAGCAGTATGACACCGCAGTATATCCAGTGTGATGGGGATAACGGTATATATGGACCTGATGTCAGCAGTATGACACCGCAGTATAACCAGTGTGAAGGAGATAACGGTATATATGGACCTGATGTCAGCAGTATGACACCGCAGTATAACCAGTGTGATGGAGATAACGGTATATATGGACCTGATATCAGCAGTATGACACTGCAGTATATCCAGTGTGATGGAGATAACGGTATATATGGACCTGATGTCAGCAGTATGACACCGCAGTATATCTAGTGTGAAGGAGATAACGGTATATATGGACCTGATGACAGCAGTATGACACCGCAGTATATCTAGTGTGATGGAGATAACGGTATATATGGACCTGATGTCAGCAGTATGACACCGCAGTATATCCAGTGTGAAGGAGATAACGGTATATATGGACCTGATGTCAGCAGTATGACACCGCAGTATATCCAGTGTGATGGAGATAACGGTATATATGGACCTGATGTCAGCAGTATGACACCGCAGTATATCCAGTGTGATGGAGATAACGGTATATATGGACCTGATGTCAGCAGTATGACACTGCAGTATATCCAGTGTGATGGAGATAACGGTATATATGGACCTGATGTCAGCAGTATGACACCGCAGTATAACCAGTGTGATGGAGATAACGGTATATATGGACCTGATGTCAGCAGTATGACACCGCAGTATATCTAGTGTGATGGAGATAACGGTATATATGGACCTGATGTCAGCAGTATGACACCGCAGTATATCCAGTGTGATGGAGATAACGGTATATATGGACCTGATGTCAGAAGTATGACACCGCAGTATATCCAGTGTGATGGAGATAACGGTATATATGGACCTGATGTCAGCAGTATGACACCGCAGTATATCCAGTGTGATGGAGATAACGGTATATATGGACCTGATATCAGCAGTATGACACCGCAGTATATCCAGTGTGAAGGAGATAACGGTATATATGGACCTGATATCAGCAGTATGACACCGCAGTATATCCAGTGTGATGGAGATAACGGTATATATGGACCTGATGTCAGCAGTATGACACCGCAGTATATCCAGTGTGAAGGAGATAACGGTATATATGGACCTGATATCAGCAGTATGACACTGCAGTATATCCAGTGTGAAGGAGATAACGGTATATATGGACCTGATGTCAGCAGTATGACACCGCAGTATATCCAGTGTGAAGGAGATAACGGTATATATGGACCTGATATCAGCAGTATGACACCGCAGTATATCCAGTGTGAAGGAGATAACGGTATATATGGACCTGATGTCAGCAGTATGACACCGCAGTATATCCAGTGTGATGGAGATAACGGTATATATGGACCTGATGTCAGCAGTATGACACCGCAGTATAACCAGTGTGAAGGAGATAACGGTATATATGGACCTGATGTCAGCAGTATGACACCGCAGTATAACCAGTGTGAAGGAGATAACGGTATATATGGACCTGATGTCAGCAGTATGACACCGCAGTATAACCAGTGTGAAGGAGATAACGGTATATATGGACCTGATGTCAGCAGTATGACACCGCAGTATATCCAGTGTGATGGAGATAACGGTATATATGGACCTGATGTCAGCAGTATGACACCGCAGTATATCCAGTGTGATGGAGATAACGGTATATATGGACCTGATGTCAGCAGTATGACACCGCAGTATAACCAGTGTGATGGAGATAACGGTATATATGGACCTGATGTCAGCAGTATGACACCACAGTATATCCAGTGTGATGGAGATAACGGTATATATGGACCTGATGTCAGCAGTATGACACTGCAGTATAACCAGTGTGATGGGGATAACGGTATATATGGACCTGATGTCAGCAGTATGACACCGCAGTATATCCAGTGTGATGGAGATAACGGTATATATGGACCTGATGACAGCAGTATGACACCGCAGTATATCTAGTGTGATGGAGATAACGGTATATATGGACCTGATGTCAGCAGTATGACACCGCAGTATATCCAGTGTGATGGAGATAACGGTATATATGGACCTGATATCAGCAGTATGACACCGCAGTATATCCAGTGTGATGGAGATAACGGTATATATGGACCTGATGTCAGCAGTATGACACCGCAGTATAACCAGTGTGAAGGAGATAACGGTATATATGGACCTGATGTCAGCAGTATGACACCGCAGTATATCCAGTGTGAAGGAGATAACGGTATATATGGACCTGATGTCAGCAGTATGACACTGCAGTATATCCAGTGTGAAGGAGATAACGGTATATATGGACCTGATGTCAGCAGTATGACACTGCAGTATATCCAGTGTGATGGAGATAACGGTATATATGGACCTGATGTCAGCAGTATGACACCGCAGTATAACCAGTGTGATGGAGATAACGGTATATATGGACCTGATGTCAGCAGTATGACACCGCAGTATATCCAGTGTGATGGAGATAACGGTATATATGGACCTGATGTCAGCAGTATGACACCGCAGTATATCCAGTGTGAAGGAGATAACGGTATATATGGACCTGATGTCAGCAGAATGACACCGCAGTATATCCAGTGTGATGGAGATAACGGTATATATGGACCTGATGTCAGCAGTATGACACCGCAGTATATCCAGTGTGATGGAGATAACGGTATATATGGACCTGATGTCAGCAGTATGACACTGCAGTATATCCAGTGTGAAGGAGATAACGGTATATATGGACCTGATGTCAGCAGTATGACACTGCAGTATATCCAGTGTGAAGGAGATAACGGTATATATGGACCTGATGTCAGCAGTATGACACTGCAGTATATCCAGTGTGATGGAGATAACGGTATATATGGACCTGATGTCAGCAGTATGACACCGCAGTATATCCAGTGTGAAGGAGATAACGGTATATATGGACCTGATGTCAGCAGTATGACACCGCAGTATATCCAGTGTGATGGAGATAACGGTATATATGGTGCTGCCTGGATAACGCTCTTAGGAGTAGCCCAAAGTAAATCCGATTGGTTGGTTTCCACTACTTGTAACACAAACACAAAGACTGCACTAAAACCTCCTCTACCAATTCTCCAGTGCACTCTGAATAATGCAGAGACATCCCCTGAGAGCACAGAGATATCTCCCGAAGATACAAGAGAGAGCACAGAGACATCCCCTGAAGATACAAGAGAGAGCACAGAGACATCCCCTGAAGATACAACAGAGAGCACAGAGACATCCCCTGAAGATGCAACAGAGAGCACAGAGACATCCCCTAAAGATACAGAGAGCACAGAGACATCCCCTGAAGATACAACAAAGAGCACAAAGACATCCTATGAAGATACAACAGAGAGCGCAGAGACATCCCCTGAAGATACAACAAAGAGTGCAGAGATATTCCCTGAAGATACAACAGAGAGCACAGAGACATCCCCTGAAGATACAACAAAGAGTGCAGAGACATCCCCTGAAGATACAACAGAGAGCACAGAGTCCTCCCCTGAAGATACAACAGAGAGCGCAGAGACATCTCCTGAAGATACAACAGAGAGCACAGAGATATCTCCCGAAGATACAACAGAGAGCACAGAGACATCCCCTGAAGATACAACAGAGAGCGCAGAGACATCTCCTGAAGATACAACAGAGAGCACAGAGATATCTCCCGAAGATACAACAGAGAGCACAGAGACATCCCCTGAAGATGCAACAGAGAGCACAGAGACATCTCCTGAAGATACAACAGAGAGCGCAGAGACATCCCCTAAAGATACAACAGAGAGCGCAGAGACATCCCCTAAAGATACAACAGAGAGTGCAGAGACATCCCTTAAAGATACAGAGAGCACAGAGACATCCCCTGAAGATACAACAAAGAGTGCAGAGACATCCCCTGAAGATACAACAGAGAGTGCAGAGACATCCCCTGCAGCTGATACCAGGATTGTGGGTTGGCATCTCTGTCCTGGAACCTGCGGTTCAGGCAAGGCTTGGTGGTAATCGGGTCTGAGCTTGTGCTGCTCTTTTCTACTCATCGGTTTACCCCGGTTTACCGAGCCCCGATGTAGGCGGAGCCCGCGCTGGGGGAAATTTTGTCTGCAGGTCGGCATTTTCCTGGCAGGAGGACTTAAAATGGAGAATGCGACCCTGTACGCCATCCACATCACAAAGTGCTTCCTGCGTGGACTGGAGCAGTCTGGGTCTGATGGGCGGCAGGGCATTACTGGAGCCCATGAAGAACGCTCCATCTCCTGCACCTCCACCCGGTGAGGCTGTAATACTTTATCGACAATACAAGCAAATTACAAGCCTGGCTCTAATTCCGAGAAGACGGCGACTTTGTGCCTTGTTGTGTCATGTGACGCGCCTCCTTATGCGCCGTTACTGCCTGTTATTTAATAACACAAGCTTGAAAATACCAAAGCAGAATCCGCCTTTCATGCTACAAAATAAAAGGAGAAAGGAAGAGTAAATCGGGGTGATGCGGTAACGCCGGGGAGAACGCTCGCTTTTCACCTCACTACATTGCTGCTTTTTATCATATTGTAGCACAAAAATGAATAGAAGAAAAAAAAAAGTGTTCCCCTTTATAGAAGTGAAGCTTGAAGGCTGCAGCGCGAGAAATAGAACGAGCACATCAAAGGGAGGATGAGTGTGTTTCAATTATTCCCTCTCCTTATCCAGACGGAAAGCAGCAGCCAAGTCTGTCAGAAGACTTTATTGAGGAACAGGTTTCTTCTAGATAAAAAAAAACGACATGAAATTGTGTGTTGCAAGCGTGTAATGAGAAGGAGACGGTGGCCGCAGGCGGATGGTGGGGCCTCAACTGTCTGCAGACTCGCAAAGTTTACGAAGAGCAGTCCCAGTACCCGGGATAGACACCACTTCACAAGGCAATTGCTGTCACATAGTCCGTGTGCTTCATGTGCATCCAGGAGATCAAGGCACACAGTGGCAACATCTAGGAGACCCAGGGAATAACCAGCAACACTCAGGAGAACCAGAGACAAAGCTGCAAAATCCAGGAGAACCAGGAACAAATCAGCAACATTCAGGAGTAAGGGTTAGGTTAGGGTCAAAGCGGCACACCCAGGAGATCCACAAACTGGCAAAACATCTGGGAGATCTAGGGTTAGGGTTAGGGGAAATTTTAGGTTAGGGTTAGGGGAAATTTTGTTTGCAGGTCGGCATTTTCCTGGCAGGAGGACTTAAAATGGAGAATGCGACCCTGTACGCCATCTGGGAGATCTAGGGACAAAGTGCAACATCTAGGAGAACCAGGGAAAAAGCATAAACATCCAGGAGAGCTAAGGGCAAAGCAGCAACATCCAGGATTAAGGGTTAGGTTAGGGTCAAAGGGGCACACCCAGGAGATCCACAAACTGGCATGACATCTGGGAGATCTAGGGACAAAGTGAAACATCTAGGAGAACCAGGGGAAAAGCATCAGCGTTCAGGAGAACTAAGGGCAAAGCAGCAACATCCAGGAGAACCAAGGGCAAAGCAGCAACATCCAGGAGAACCAAGGGCAAAGCAGCAACACCCAGGAGAACCAAGGGCAAAGCAGCAACATCCAGGAGAACCAAGGGCAAAGCAGCAACATCTAGGAGAACCAGGGACAAAGCAGCACATCCAGGAGAACCAAGGGCAAAGCAGCAACATCCAGGAGAACCAAGGGCAAAGCAGCAACATCCAGGAGAACCAAGGGCAAAGCAGCAACATCCAGGAGAACCAAGGGCAAAGCAGCAACATCCAGGAGAACCAAGGGCAAAGCAGCAACATCCAGGAGAACCAAGGGCAAAGCAGCAACATCCAGGAGAACCAAGGGCAAAGCAGCAACATCCAGGAGAACCAAGGGCAAAGCAGCAACAGCTAGGAGAACCAGGGACAAAGCAGCACATCCAAGAGATCCAGAGACAGTAACAACATCTAGGAGATCTAGGGACAAAGCAGCAACATCCAGGAAAATCACAGACAAAGCAGAAACATCCAGGAGAACTAGGGACAAAGCATTAACATCTAGGGAGGTTTCATCCACACTATGGGAGAGAGCAGAGACAGCTTAGAGACAGTGTAGTGATATAATAGAGAGGCTTTATCCACACTATAGGGAGAGAGTAGGGACAGCTTAGAGATAGTGTAGGGATATAATAGAGAGGCTTTATCCACACTATAGGGAGAGAGCAGGGACAGCTTAGAGATAGTGTAGTGATATAATAGGGAGGCACTATCCACACTATAGGGAGACAGCAGGAACAGCTTAGAGATAGTGTAGGGATATAATAGAGAGGCTTTATCCACACTATAGGGAGAGAGCAGGTACAGCACAGGGATAGTATAGGGATATAATAGAGAGTCTTTATCCACACTATAGGAAGAGAGCAGGGACAGCTTAGAGATAGTGTTGGGAGATAATAGGGAGGCACTATCCACACTATATGGAGAGTGCAGGGACAGCTTAGAGATAGTGTAGGGAGATAATAGGGAGAGAGCAGGGACAGCTTAGAGATAGTGTACGGATATAATAGGGAGGATTTATCCACACTATAGGGAGAGTTTAGGGACAGCTTAGAGATAGTATAGGGATATTATAGCGAGGCTTTATCCACACTATAGGGAGCCTGCAGGGACAGCTTTGATATAGTGTAGAGAAAGAATAGGGAGGCTGTAATGGATCTCCTGGCAACCCGACTGGGTACCTCCGTTGATGGATGCTCCTAGTGCTTCCCGAGGGCTCCAAGCACTCCACTTGACACCGTAAGCACTGCCGACCCCGCAAACTGCCGACCCCGCAAAGCAGCAACATTCCGTAGATCCAGAGACAGCTATAACATCCAGGAGATCTAGGGATAAAGCGGCACCGTTCAGGAAAACTACAGACAAAGCAGCAAAATCCAGGAGAACTAGGGACAAAGCAGCAACATCCAGGAGGACCAGAGACAAAGCAGCAACATCCAGGAGAACCAGGGACAAAGCAGCAACATCCAGGAGAACCAGGGACACAGTGGAAACATATGGAATATCCAGGGGCAAAGCAGCAACCTTTTGCAAATCCAGTAACAATGAGGCACATCCAAGAGATGCACAGACAAAGCGGAAACATCCTGGAGTTCCAAGGGCAGAGTAATAAGATCAAGTATTTTTTGGGGTAGAGCGGCAAAACTGGCAGATCCAGTAAAAAAAAACTGCAACATCCAAAGGCAGAGCAGCAACATCTTGGAGACCCAGGCACATCCAACAACATGCAGCAGATCCAATCAAAACGCAACAACTCCTAGAAGATCTATGAACACAGTGGTAACATTTGGGAGATCCAATCACAAAGAAGCAACATCTGGGAAATCCAGGGGCAGAGCAGCAAGATCTGGAAAATCCAGGGACATAGAGGCAACATCCAGGAGATTCAGTCACAAGGCAGCAACATCTATAAGATCCAGCTGCAGAGCAGCAAGATCTAGGGGGCAGAGCAGTGATCTCTGAACCATGGATCATAGTGCCTGGTACAATATGGAGAGATCTCAATGTTACCCACTGACTGTACGATACCTGGAGATTCATATATAGTTGCAAGAAAAAGTATGTGACCCCTTTGGAATTATATGGATTTCTGCACAAATTGGTCATAACATGTGATCTGATCTTCATCTAAGTCACAACAATAGACAATCACAGTCTGCTTAACCTAATAACACACAAAGAGTTACATGTTACCATGTTTTTATTGAACATACCATGTAAAACATTCACAGTGCAGGTGGAAAAAGTATGTGAACCCCTAGACTAATGACATCTCCAAGAGCTAATTGGAGTGAGGTGTCGGCCAACTGGAGTCCAATCGATGAGATGAGATTGGAGGTGTTGGTTACAGCTGCCCTATAAAACACACACCAGTTCTGGGTTTGCTTTTCACAAAAAGCATTGCCTGATGTGAATGATGCCTCGCACAAAGAGCTCTCAGAAGACCTACGATTAAGAATTGTTGACTTGCATAAAGCTGGAAAGGGTTATAAAAGTATCTCCAAAAGCCTTGCTGTTCATCAGTCCACGGTAAGACAAACTGTCTATAAATGGAGACAGTTCAGCACTGCTGCTACTCTCCCTAGGAGCGGCCGTCCTGTAAAGATGACTGCAAGAGCGCAGCGCAGACTGCTCAATGAGGTGAAGAAGAATCCTAGAGTGTCAGCTAAAGACTTACAGAAGTCTCTGGCATATGCTAACATCCCTGTTAGCGAATCTACGATACGTAAAACACTAAACAAGAATGGATTTCATGGGAGGAGACCACAGAGGAAGCCACTGCTGTCCAAGAAAACATTGCTGCAGGTTTACAGTTTGCACAGGAGCACCTGGATGTTCCACAGCAGTACTGGCAAAATATTCTGTGGACAGATGAAACCAAAGTGGAGTTGTTTGGAAGAAACACACAACACTATGTGTGGAGAAAAAGAGGCACAGCACACCAACCTCAAAACCTCATCCCAACTGTGAAGTGTGGTGGTGGAGGCATCATGGTTTGGGGCTGCTTTGCTGCGTGCTTTGCTAAATGAATTCCCAAGTTTATCAAGACATTTTGCAGGAGAACTTAAGACCATCTGTCCACCAGCTGAAGCTCAACAGAAGATGGGTGTTGCAACGAGACAACAACAGAATGGCTTAAACAGAAGAGAATCCGCCTTCTGGAGTGGCCCAGTCAGAGTCCTGACCTCAACCCGATGGAGATGCTGTGGCAGGACCTCAAGAAAGCGATTCACACCGGACATCCCAAGAATATTGCTGAACTGAAACCGTTCTGTAAAGAGGAATGGCCAAGAATTACTCCTGACCGTTGTGCCCGTCTGATCTGCAACTACAGGGAACGTTTGGTGGAAGTTATTGCTGCCAAAGGAGGTTCAACCAGTTATTAAATCCAAGGGTTCACATACTTTTTCCACCTGCACTGTGAATGGTTACATGGTGTGTGCAATAAAAACATGGTAACATTTAACTCTTTGTGTGTTATTAGGTTAAGCAGACTGTGATTGTCTATTGTTGTGACTTAGATGAAGATCAGATCACATTTTATGGGGGGTTCACATACTTTTTCTTGCAACTGTACACTGCCCCTCATGACATTGGAGGATCCACAAGAGCTGAGTAACGCACAATGTACATGGTAGAACGCCATCTGTGGGTGGGAGAATCGGGACAGTCCTCTGCTGCAGTGTCACCCAGCAGATGGGAGTAGTTGGTCTGGGAATGGAAGAGTATAGTTGTCTCCAGCCGTTACTACTGTTGTTTATCAGGAGGGGGAGCCGCCATGTCTCTAATGAAGACTCCTTCTGGGTTTCTGGGTGGCATAGAAGCTTCCAAGTGTTGGGGTAAAAGGAATGAGCCCAAGAATGATCAGCCCAGGCCTATGAGAAGAGTGGGGTCAGATTGGTCAAGTCCACCTTTGCTTTGGGCTGTAGGAAAATGTACAGGGCTCGTGTCACCAGGGAACATGTCACCCTACTCTCCTAGAAGGGATGGGATGGGGGCAACAGGCGGCAGGCCCTCCAGCCACAGGGTGTTGGGGAGTGAGGCCTGAACCTGCCACCACTGCTGGATCATGTTCATAACATTAGTAACAACCAACAGGATCACGTGGGGTGACAGTTACAGAACGGTCGGATTAATGACACCGCTAATAGCTTAATTAGGTTCAGAAGCAGCACGAGCTTCTCCAACACAAAGGCTCCAGAAAGGAGCTGATATCATCATGAATAATCCCAGCGCTCACCACTCGCTTCTCCTTATCTCCTCTCATAGCTCAAACAGCACCTGAAAGATCTGAGAAATACAAACAGCGCAAGCAAGAAAACCCCATCACATAACCAGGTATCCTGAGGGGTACAGTAAGGTGGGCTAGGGGGTTCAAATGTGCCCACCAAGAATGAGATGCTCCTATGGGGCACTAACCCTCCGCAGCAAAAATAACGTTATATAGGAGGAACCCGATAGCTTGTCTACACGTAACTGCCTCCTAGAGGATGTCACTGTTATGGAGACACTATGGTGGGCACTGTTATGGGGGTACCATGTCTAGGGTAGAAGTGACAAGTGGCTGTCACTGTTATGGAGACACTATGGTGGGCACTGTTATGGGGTACCATGTCTAGGGTAGAAGTGACAAGTGGCTGTCATTGGTATGGGGGCACTATGGCGAACACTGTTATGGGGTACCATGTCTAGGGTAGAAGTGACAATTGGCTGTCATTGGTATGGGGGCACTATGGTGAACACTGTTATGGGGTACCATGTCTAGGGTAGAAGTGACAAGTGGCTGTCATTGGTATGGGGGCACTACGGCGAACACTGTTATGGGGTACCATGTCTAGGGTAGAAGTGACAATTGGCTGTCACTGTTATGGAGACACTATGGTGGGCACTGTTGTGGGGGTACCATGTCTAGGGTAGAAGTGACAATTGTCTGTCACTGTTATGGAGACACTATGGTGGGCACTGTTGTGGGGGTACCATGTCTAGGGTAGAAGTGACAATTGTCTGTCACTGTTATGAAGACACTATGGTGAACACTGTTATGGGGTACCATGTCTAGGGTAGAAGTGACAAGTGGCTGTCATTGGTATGAAGACACTATGGTGGGCACTGTTATGGGGTACCATGTCTAGGGTAGAAGTGACAAGTGGCTGTCATTGGTATGGGGGCACTATGGTGGGCACTGTTATGGGGGTACCATGTCTAGGGTAGAATGGGTAAGTGGCTGTCATTGTTATGGGGGCACTAGGGTGCCTTCTGTTATCAGGATGCTGTCGCTGGG
This sequence comes from Bufo gargarizans, assembly GCF_014858855.1. Lineage (NCBI taxonomy): Eukaryota > Metazoa > Chordata > Amphibia > Anura > Bufonidae > Bufo > Bufo gargarizans. Next base: position 28,171 of record NW_025334200.1, on the reverse strand, counting down.
AGCTCTGTGACTATAATAAGGTGGCACGCTGATGGCTGGGAGGAGGTGGGCAGCAGACTCTACCGTCATACACTCCATGATATTGTGCCTAAAGGGGCTTCTGTTGGTACTTGACCAGTGGGTAGGACGCCTCCATCTCTTGCCATCATCTCTCATCACTCGCAAAAACACAAAATGCAATCGCACTCTGCACCCAGCGCTCTGCACCCAGCGCTCTGCACCCAGCGCTCTGCACCCAGCGCTCTGCACCCAGCACTCTGCACCCAGCACTCTGCACCCAGCACTCTGCACCCAGCACTCTGCACCCAGCACTCTGCCCTGCCTCTATGCTGGATGCTGAATGAGGCATTGGTGTACATTTTGGCCAAAGCGTAATAAGCCACTCACCACGTCAAGGTCGCCTCCATGAGTGGTCCCTAACACTAGTTCCTACCTGTTATGGGCCATGACAGCCACACAAAGTCCAGGGAGCGCAGGCACAGCATGCACGCCAAGCACACTCTGCTTTTAACCCCGTCCGGTGCCATTACAGCTTTCATCGGATCCAAGGATGCAAGTACCAACATGCATGCTGAGCCCACTATATACTTCTCCTGGAGCCAAAATGGCTACTGGTAGGTGCTATATAAGCAGACTCAGTTTTATACTGACTTTAAAACCAGCCTCCAGGGGGCAGACTAACTGGTCAGGTGTGCATGACTGCTTGGAGATCGCCACGCCTCCAAAATATACTACAAAGAAAAAATATGGGGGGTTCAGCCCGCACAACCCCTAGGAGGTGCAGATTGCTATGGCGAAATACAGATACAAACGCAAAAACACAAAATGCAATCGCACTCTGCACCCAGCGCTCTGCCCTGCCTCTATGCTGGATGCTGAATGAGGTATTGGTGTACATTTTGGCCAAAGCATAATAAGCCACTCACCACGTCAAGGTCGCCTCCATGAGTGTTCCCTAACACTAGTTCCTACCTGTTGAGGGCCATGACAGCCACACAAAGTCCAGGGAGCGCAGGTACAGCATGCACACCAGTCTGCTTATACAGCACCTACCAGTAGCCATTTGGCTCCAGGAGAAGTATATAGTGGGCTCAGCATGCATGTTGGTACTTGGATCCGATGAAAGCTGTAATGGCACCGGACGGAGTTAAAAGCAGAGTGTGCCTGGCGTGCATGCTGTACCTGCGCTCCCTGGACTTTGTGTGGCTGTCGTGGCCCATAAAAGGTAGGAACTAGTGTTAGGGACCACTCATGGAGGCGACCTTGACGTGGTGAGTGGCTTATTACGCTTTGGCCAAAATGTACACCAATGCCTTATTCAACATCCAGCATAAAGGCAGGGCAGAGCGCTGGGTGCAGAGTGCTGGGTGCAGAGTGCGATAGCATTTTGTGTTTTTGCGTTTGTATCTGTATTTCGCCATAGCAATGTGCACCTGCATAGGGTTGTGCGGGCTGAATCCCCCATATCTCTCATCACTCTGCAGCAGGAACGTGGTGGAGAAGGAATGCCTTTGTAGTGCTCATTGCTATGAAGCTTTGTGTTGGTTCCTTATGAAGTCGACAGCTCTGAGGAGAGGATCTCCAGACTGGGCTGATGCTCCTATCATTCTTAGAGAATCTGATCATTATGTACCAAAAAATGTGCAAAAAGGGCCTTCAGAGAACACATTGACACAGTGTGTCCCAAAGCAGCAAAAACCAAGGAAATTAGCCATAGTCTGTTCCGGGGCAACCCAAATGTCAAATAAATTTGAGTAAAGGGCCCCTGTCAGCAGATCTGTCCCTCTGACATTGGCTGACCTGATCCATTTGCTCTTCTCATCTGAAGGCATCTGTGTTGGTCATATATTATTGTGTGTCCGCATTACTGGGAAAAATGGTGGTACCATTACACCTAGAGGCTCTGCTCTCTCTGAAACAGGACCAGGCAGCATAAATGTGATCACACACAGGACCTGTCAATCAAACTGCAACACCATCAGACCCCCTCAGCATGCAGCAGCAAAGTCCACCACCATTAGACCTCCTGAGCATGCAGCAGCAGAGTCCACCACCATCAGACCTCCTGAGCATGCAGCACCCAACTCCACCACCATCAGACCTCCTGAGCATGCAGCACCCAACTCCACCACCATCAGACCTCCTGAGCATGCAGCACCCAACTCCACCACCATCAGACCTCCTAAATATGCCGTACCCATCTCACCCACCATCAGACCTCCTAAGCATGAACCACCCAACACCACCGCCATTAGACCTTGTGAGCATGCAGCACTCAACTCCGTCACCATCAGACCTCTTGAGTGTGCAACACCCAAATTCACCACAATAAGATCTCCTGAGTGTGAAGCAACCAACTCCACCACTTCCAGACCTCTTGAGCATGCAGCAACCAACCACCAAAATCAGACCTCCTGAGCATGCAGCACTCCACTCAATCACTATCAGACCTCCTGAGCATGCATCACCCAACTCCACCACCATCAGACCTCCTGAGCATGCAGCATCCAACTCCGCCACCATCAGACTTCCTGAGCATGACTCATCCAACTCCACCACCATCAGTCCTCCTGAGCATGCAGCAGCCAACTTCACCACCATCAGAATACCTGAGTGAGCAGCACCCAAATCCACCACCATTAGACCTTGTGAGTGTGCAGTACCCAACTCCACCATCAGACCTCCTGAGCATTCTGCACCCAACTCCACCACCATCAGACCTCCTGATTATGCAGCACTCCACTCCATCACCATCAGACCTCCTGAGCATGCAGCAGCCAACTCCACCACCATCACACGTCCAGAGTGAGCAGCACCCAAATCCACCACCATTCAACCTTCTGAGCGTGCAGTACCCAACTCCACCACCATCAGACCTCCTGAGCAGGCAGCAGCCAACTCCACCACCATCAGACCTCCTGAGCATGCTGCACCCAAATTCACCACAATCAGACCTCCTGAGTGTGAGGCAACCAACTCCACCACTTTCAGACCTACTGAGCATGCAGCACCCAACTCCACCCCTATAACACCTCCTGAGTGTGCAGGTCCCATCTCGACCACCATCACATCTCCTGAGTGTGCATCACCCAACTCCATCACCATCAGACCTCCTGAGCATGCCACACCCAATCCACCACCATCAGACCTCTTGAGCGTGCAACACCCAACTCCACCACTATCAGACCTCATGAGCATGCGGTACCATACTCAGCCACCATCAGACCTCATGGGCATGCAACACCCAACTCCACCATCAGACCTCCTGAGTGTGCATCACCCAAATCCATCACCATTAAATCTTCTGAGCGTACAGTACCCAACTCCACCACCATCAGAACTCGTGAGCATGCTGCACCCCACTCCACCACCATCAGAACTTGTGAGCATGCAGCACCCAACTCCACCACCAGCACACCTCCTGAGTGAGCAGCACCCAAATCCATCACCACTAAACCTTCTGAGCGTACAGCACCCAACTCCACCTCTATCAGAACTCCTGAACATACTGCACCCAACTCCACCCCCATCAGACCTCCTGACCATGCAGCACCCAAATCCACCACCATAAGACCTCCTGTGCATGCAGCACCCAACTACACCAACATCTGACCTCCTGAGCATGCAGCAATGAACTCCATCACACCTCCCGAGCATGGAGCACTCCCCTCAAAAACACCTCCTGAGCATGCATCACCCAACTCCACCACCATCAGACTTCCTGAGCATGCATCACCCAACTCCACCACCATCAGACCTCCTGAGCATGCATCACCCAACTCCACCACCATCAGACCTCCTGAGCATGCATCACCCAACTCCACCACCATCAGACCTCCTGAGCATGCATCACCCAACTCCACCACCATCAGACCTTGAGCATGCATCACCCAACTCCACCACCATCAGACCTCCTGAGCATGCACCATCCAACTCCACCACCATCAGACCTCCTGAGCATGCATCACCCAACTCCACCACCATCAGACCTCCTGAGCATGCATCACCCAACTCCACCACCATCAGACCTTGAGCATGCATCACCCAATCTCACCACCATCAGACCTCCTGAGCATGCACCACCCAACTCCACCACCATCAGACCTCCTAAGCATGCATCACCCAACCTCACCACCATCAAACCTCCTGAGCATGTGGCACCCAACTCCGCCACCATCAGACCTCCTGAGCATGCAGCATCCAACTCCACCACCATCAGACCTCCTGAGCATGTGGCACCCAACTCCACCACCATCAGACCTCCTGAGCATGTGGCACCCAACTCCGCCTTCATCACACCTTTGAGGCAGCACCCAAGCCGAGAGCAGCCGCTGCTGCAGCCTTTATAGGTGGATGAATTATCTATTAATAACTGAATTAGCTGCACAAATAATAGCGGTAATGACATTTTAGGAGACAATAAGTCTGAGGATTGTCAGCGCTCGGCGGTGGTGTGAGCTTCACGTCTCACTGGGTTTTCAAAATGAAGAGAGCTGTGTGCGCTGGCCGAGCCCGCCGCCCCGGCCCATCTCCCTGCATAATTTACTTGTTGTCAATTTGTATAGCCACATTACACATGCAAATTGAGCTGGCTGCGCAAACACCACTTAGAGATGATAAAACCGCGCTGACGGCGGCTGTAGTCGCGGCTTTATTTCACGTGCTCACCCAGGTCAAGCAATCCATGTATCTGACGATTGTGTGTACCCAATTTGCTTGTAATTATATTGGCAAATGATTCTCCGTAATCGTATTATTTTTGGCCGTCTCCTTGTGCCGGGGATAATTAGCTTTCTTTGCTGAGCTTAAGAAAAAAAAAGAAAGAAGAAGGAGCGGGAAGGAGTAACAGTGATACAAGTGGGGACGGTGCGGCGGCGGCGGCGGCCTCCGTTATCTGCGGGGGAGCTGCTCCTATTCTGGAAGCTTTGTGTGAATTAAAAATGTCATAGTTCCTAATATCGGAGGCGCTGCTCATTCCGCGCTGAATTAGGGCCCTGAAACCTCAGCGTTTGCTACCAGATATCGCAGCCACTTTATATGTTAATCTGCGCTAATGAATTCCACAAGCCGCCGCCGCCACCGCCAGATGACTCCAATTATTACCACTTATGGAGATAGGACTTTTCATTTAAAGTTCAATTCAAACTGTGGCGATAAACAGCCAGAGACGGGCAGATACCCCCCAATTATCGTCACCACAGGTTACCCCAAGACGGAAACAGCCAACTCCGGCAAGATCCTCTCATAGCCACCCAGATCAGCTCCCGGCAAAGAGGTCATCAGCAGGGGGCGGGGCTGTGACTACCTCTCAGACAGGATATACAGGCAGGTTGTCAGCAGTAATAGATGTTCCTGTAGTATAAGGTGTGTGATCTCATGTCTGATCACATGTCAGTATATCAGTGATGTCATCAGCAGGGGGCGGGGCTGTGACTACCTCTCAGACAGGATATATAGGCAGGTTGTCAGCAGTAATAGATGTTCCTGTAGTATAAGGAGTGTGATCTCATGTCTGATCACATGTCATTATATCAGTGATGTCATCAGCAGGGGGCGGGGCTGTGACTACCTCTCAGACAGGATATACAGGCAGGTTGTCAGCAGTAATAGATGTTCCTGTAGTATAAGGTGTGGATCTCATGTCTGATCACATGTCATTATATCAGTGATGTCATCAGCAGGGGGCGGGGCTGTGACTACCTCTCAGACAGGATATACAGGCAGGTTGTCAGCAGTAATAGATGTTCCTGTAGTATAAGGTGTGGATCTCATGTCTGATCACATGTCATTATATCAGTGATGTCATCAGCAGGGGGCGGGGCTGTGACTACCTCTCAGACAGGATATACAGGCAGGTTGTCAGCAGTAATAGATGTTCCTGTAGTATAAGGTGTGGATCTCATGTCTGATCACATGTCATTATATCAGTGATGTCATCAGCAGGGGGCGGGGCTGTGACTACCTCTCAGACAGGATATACAGGCAGGTTGTCAGCAGTAATAGATGTTCCTGTAGTATAAGGTGTGTGATCTCATGTCTGATCACATGTCATTATATCAGTGATGTCATCAGCAGGGGGCGGGGCTGTGACTACCTCTCAGACAGGATATACAGGCAGGTTGTCAGCAGTAATAGATGTTCCTGTAGTATAAGGTGTGTGATCTCATGTCTGATCACATGTCATTATATCAGTGATGTCATCAGCAGGGGGCGGGGCTGTGACTACCTCTCAGACAGGATATACAGGCAGGTTGTCAGCAGTAATAGATGTTCCTGTAGTATAAGGTGTGGATCTCATGTCTGATCACATGTCATTATATCAGTGATGTCATCAGCAGGGGGCGGGGCTGTGACTACCTCTCAGACAGGATATACAGGCAGGTTGTCAGCAGTAATAGATGTTCCTGTAGTATAAGGTGTGTGATCTCATGTCTGATCACATGTCATTATATCAGTGATGTCATCAGCAGGGGGCGGGGCTGTGACTACCTCTCAGACAGGATATACAGGCAGGTTGTCAGCAGTAATAGATGTTCCTGTAGTATAAGGTGTGTGATCTCATGTCTGATCACATGTCATTATATCAGTGATGTCATCAGCAGGGGGCGGGGCTGTGACTACCTCTCAGACAGGATATACAGGCAGGTTGTCAGCAGTAATAGATGTTCCTGTAGTATAAGGTGTGGATCTCATGTCTGATCACATGTCATTATATCAGTGATGTCATCAGCAGGGGGCGGGGCTGTGACTACCTCTCAGACAGGATATACAGGCAGGTTGTCAGCAGTAATAGATGTTCCTGTAGTATAAGGTGTGTGATCTCATGTCTGATCACATGTCATTATATCAGTGATGTCATCAGCAGGGGGCGGGGCTGTGACTACCTCTCAGACAGGATATACAGGCAGGTTGTCAGCAGTAATAGATGTTCCTGTAGTATAAGGTGTGTGATCTCATGTCTGATCACATGTCATTATATCAGTGATGTCATCAGCAGGGGGCGGGGCTGTGACTACCTCTCAGACAGGATATACAGGCAGGTTGTCAGCAGTAATAGATGTTCCTGTAGTATAAGGGTGTGATCTCATGTCTGATCACATGTCATTATATCAGTGATGTCATCAGCAGGGGGCGGGGCTGTGACTACCTCTCAGACAGGATATACAGGCAGGTTGTCAGCAGTAATAGATGTTCCTGTAGTATAAGGGTGTGATCTCATGTCTGATCACATGTCATTATATCAGTGATGTCATCAGCAGGGGGCGGGGCTGTGACTACCTCTCAGACAGGATATACAGGCAGGTTGTCAGCAGTAATAGATGTTCCTGTAGTATAAGGTGTGTGATCTCATGTCTGATCACATGTCATTATATCAGTGATGTCATCAGCAGGGGGCGGGGCTGTGACTACCTCTCAGACAGGATATACAGGCAGGTTGTCAGCAGTAATAGATGTTCCTGTAGTATAAGGTGTGTGATCTCATGTCTGATCACATGTCATTATATCAGTGATGTCATCAGCAGGGGGCGGGGCTGTGACTACCTCTCAGACAGGATATACAGGCAGGTTGTCAGCAGTAATAGATGTTCCTGTAGTATAAGGTGTGGATCTCATGTCTGATCACATGTCATTATATCAGTGATGTCATCAGCAGGGGGCGGGGCTGTGACTACCTCTCAGACAGGATATACAGGCAGGTTGTCAGCAGTAATAGATGTTCCTGTAGTATAAGGTGTGTGATCTCATGTCTGATCACATGTCATTATATCAGTGATGTCATCAGCAGGGGGCGGGGCTGTGACTACCTCTCAGACAGGATATACAGGCAGGTTGTCAGCAGTAATAGATGTTCCTGTAGTATAAGGTGTGTGATCTCATGTCTGATCACATGTCATTATATCAGTGATGTCATCAGCAGGGGGCGGGGCTGTGACTACCTCTCAGACAGGATATACAGGCAGGTTGTCAGCAGTAATAGATGTTCCTGTAGTATAAGGTGTGTGATCTCATGTCTGATCACATGTCATTATATCAGTGATGTCATCAGCAGGGGGCGGGGCTGTGACTACCTCTCAGACAGGATATACAGGCAGGTTGTCAGCAGTAATAGATGTTCCTGTAGTATAAGGTGTGTGATCTCATGTCTGATCACATGTCATTATATCAGTGATGTCATCAGCAGGGGGCGGGGCTGTGACTACCTCTCAGACAGGATATACAGGCAGGTTGTCAGCAGTAATAGATGTTCCTGTAGTATAAGGTGTGTGATCTCATGTCTGATCACATGTCATTATATCAGTGATGTCATCAGCAGGGGGCGGGGCTGTGACTACCTCTCAGACAGGATATACAGGCAGGTTGTCAGCAGTAATAGATGTTCCTGTAGTATAAGGTGTGTGATCTCATGTCTGATCACATGTCATTATATCAGTGATGTCATCAGCAGGGGGCGGGGCTGTGACTACCTCTCAGACAGGATATACAGGCAGGTTGTCAGCAGTAATAGATGTTCCTGTAGTATAAGGGTGTGATCTCATGTCTGATCACATGTCATTATATCAGTGATGTCATCAGCAGGGGGCGGGGCTGTGACTACCTCTCAGACAGGATATACAGGCAGGTTGTCAGCAGTAATAGATGTTCCTGTAGTATAAGGTGTGTGATCTCATGTCTGATCACATGTCATTATATCAGTGATGTCATCAGCAGGGGGCGGGGCTGTGACTACCTCTCAGACAGGATATACAGGCAGGTTGTCAGCAGTAATAGATGTTCCTGTAGTATAAGGTGTGTGATCTCATGTCTGATCACATGTCATTATATCAGTGATGTCATCAGCAGGGGGCGGGGCTGTGACTACCTCTCAGACAGGATATACAGGCAGGTTGTCAGCAGTAATAGATGTTCCTGTAGTATAAGGTGTGTGATCTCATGTCTGATCACATGTCATTATATCAGTGATGTCATCAGCAGGGGGCGGGGCTGTGACTACCTCTCAGACAGGATATACAGGCAGGTTGTCAGCAGTAATAGATGTTCCTGTAGTATAAGGTGTGTGATCTCATGTCTGATCACATGTCATTATATCAGTGATGTCATCAGCAGGGGGCGGGGCTGTGACTACCTCTCAGACAGGATATACAGGCAGGTTGTCAGCAGTAATAGATGTTCCTGTAGTATAAGGTGTGGATCTCATGTCTGATCACATGTCATTATATCAGTGATGTCATCAGCAGGGGGCGGGGCTGTGACTACCTCTCAGACAGGATATACAGGCAGGTTGTCAGCAGTAATAGATGTTCCTGTAGTATAAGGTGTGTGATCTCATGTCTGATCACATGTCATTATATCAGTGATGTCATCAGCAGGGGGCGGGGCTGTGACTACCTCTCAGACAGGATATACAGGCAGGTTGTCAGCAGTAATAGATGTTCCTGTAGTATAAGGTGTGGATCTCATGTCTGATCACATGTCATTATATCAGTGATGTCATCAGCAGGGGGGCGGGGCTGTGACTACCTCTCAGACAGGATATACAGGCAGGTTGTCAGCAGTAATAGATGTTCCTGTAGTATAAGGTGTGTGATCTCATGTCTGATCACATGTCATTATATCAGTGATGTCATCAGCAGGGGGCGGGGCTGTGACTACCTCTCAGACAGGATATACAGGCAGGTTGTCAGCAGTAATAGATGTTCCTGTAGTATAAGGTGTGTGATCTCATGTCTGATCACATGTCATTATATCAGTGATGTCATCAGCAGGGGGCGGGGCTGTGACTACCTCTCAGACAGGATATACAGGCAGGTTGTCAGCAGTAATAGATGTTCCTGTAGTATAAGGTGTGTGATCTCATGTCTGATCACATGTCATTATATCAGTGATGTCATCAGCAGGGGGCGGGGCTGTGACTACCTCTCAGACAGGATATACAGGCAGGTTGTCAGCAGTAATAGATGTTCCTGTAGTATAAGGTGTGTGATCTCATGTCTGATCACATGTCATTATATCAGTGATGTCATCAGCAGGGGGCGGGGCTGTGACTACCTCTCAGACAGGATATACAGGCAGGTTGTCAGCAGTAATAGATGTTCCTGTAGTATAAGGTGTGGATCTCATGTCTGATCACATGTCATTATATCAGTGATGTCATCAGCAGGGGGCGGGGCTGTGACTACCTCTCAGACAGGATATACAGGCAGGTTGTCAGCAGTAATAGATGTTCCTGTAGTATAAGGTGTGTGATCTCATGTCTGATCACATGTCATTATATCAGTGATGTCATCAGCAGGGGGCGGGGCTGTGACTACCTCTCAGACAGGATATACAGGCAGGTTGTCAGCAGTAATAGATGTTCCTGTAGTATAAGGTGTGTGATCTCATGTCTGATCACATGTCATTATATCAGTGATGTCATCAGCAGGGGGCGGGGCTGTGACTACCTCTCAGACAGGATATACAGGCAGGTTGTCAGCAGTAATAGATGTTCCTGTAGTATAAGGTGTGGATCTCATGTCTGATCACATGTCATTATATCAGTGATGTCATCAGCAGGGGGCGGGGCTGTGACTACCTCTCAGACAGGATATACAGGCAGGTTGTCAGCAGTAATAGATGTTCCTGTAGTATAAGGTGTGTGATCTCATGTCTGATCACATGTCATTATATCAGTGATGTCATCAGCAGGGGGCGGGGCTGTGACTACCTCTCAGACAGGATATACAGGCAGGTTGTCAGCAGTAATAGATGTTCCTGTAGTATAAGGTGTGTGATCTCATGTCTGATCACATGTCATTATATCAGTGATGTCATCAGCAGGGGGCGGGGCTGTGACTACCTCTCAGACAGGATATACAGGCAGGTTGTCAGCAGTAATAGATGTTCCTGTAGTATAAGGTGTGTGATCTCATGTCTGATCACATGTCATTATATCAGTGATGTCATCAGCAGGGGGCGGGGCTGTGACTACCTCTCAGACAGGATATACAGGCAGGTTGTCAGCAGTAATAGATGTTCCTGTAGTATAAGGTGTGGATCTCATGTCTGATCACATGTCATTATATCAGTGATGTCATCAGCAGGGGGCGGGGCTGTGACTACCTCTCAGACAGGATATACAGGCAGGTTGTCAGCAGTAATAGATGTTCCTGTAGTATAAGGTGTGTGATCTCATGTCTGATCACATGTCATTATATCAGTGATGTCATCAGCAGGGGGCGGGGCTGTGACTACCTCTCAGACAGGATATACAGGCAGGTTGTCAGCAGTAATAGATGTTCCTGTAGTATAAGGTGTGGATCTCATGTCTGATCACATGTCATTATATCAGTGATGTCATCAGCAGGGGGCGGGGCTGTGACTACCTCTCAGACAGGATATACAGGCAGGTTGTCAGCAGTAATAGATGTTCCTGTAGTATAAGGTGTGTGATCTCATGTCTGATCACATGTCATTATATCAGTGATGTCATCAGCAGGGGGCGGGGCTGTGACTACCTCTCAGACAGGATATACAGGCAGGTTGTCAGCAGTAATAGATGTTCCTGTAGTATAAGGTGTGTGATCTCATGTCTGATCACATGTCATTATATCAGTGATGTCATCAGCAGGGGGCGGGGCTGTGACTACCTCTCAGACAGGATATACAGGCAGGTTGTCAGCAGTAATAGATGTTCCTGTAGTATAAGGTGTGGATCTCATGTCTGATCACATGTCATTATATCAGTGATGTCATCAGCAGGGGGCGGGGCTGTGACTACCTCTCAGACAGGATATACAGGCAGGTTGTCAGCAGTAATAGATGTTCCTGTAGTATAAGGTGTGTGATCTCATGTCTGATCACATGTCATTATATCAGTGATGTCATCAGCAGGGGGCGGGGCTGTGACTACCTCTCAGACAGGATATACAGGCAGGTTGTCAGCAGTAATAGATGTTCCTGTAGTATAAGGTGTGGATCTCATGTCTGATCACATGTCATTATATCAGTGATGTCATCAGCAGGGGGCGGGGCTGTGACTACCTCTCAGACAGGATATACAGGCAGGTTGTCAGCAGTAATAGATGTTCCTGTAGTATAAGGTGTGGATCTCATGTCTGATCACATGTCATTATATCAGTGATGTCATCAGCAGGGGGCGGGGCTGTGACTACCTCTCAGACAGGATATACAGGCAGGTTGTCAGCAGTAATAGATGTTCCTGTAGTATAAGGTGTGTGATCTCATGTCTGATCACATGTCATTATATCAGTGATGTCATCAGCAGGGGGCGGGGCTGTGACTACCTCTCAGACAGGATATACAGGCAGGTTGTCAGCAGTAATAGATGTTCCTGTAGTATAAGGTGTGGATCTCATGTCTGATCACATGTCATTATATCAGTGATGTCATCAGCAGGGGGCGGGGCTGTGACTACCTCTCAGACAGGATATACAGGCAGGTTGTCAGCAGTAATAGATGTTCCTGTAGTATAAGGTGTGGATCTCATGTCTGATCACATGTCATTATATCAGTGATGTCATCAGCAGGGGGCGGGGCTGTGACTACCTCTCAGACAGGATATACAGGCAGGTTGTCAGCAGTAATAGATGTTCCTGTAGTATAAGGTGTGGATCTCATGTCTGATCACATGTCATTATATCAGTGATGTCATCAGCAGGGGGCGGGGCTGTGACTACCTCTCAGACAGGATATACAGGCAGGTTGTCAGCAGTAATAGATGTTCCTGTAGTATAAGGTGTGTGATCTCATGTCTGATCACATGTCATTATATCAGTGATGTCATCAGCAGGGGGCGGGGCTGTGACTACCTCTCAGACAGGATATACAGGCAGGTTGTCAGCAGTAATAGAGGTTCCTGTAGTATAAGGTGTGTGATCTCATGTCTGATCACATGTCATTATATCAGTGATGTCATCAGCAGGGGGCGGGGCTGTGACTACCTCTCAGACAGGATATACAGGCAGGTTGTCAGCAGTAATAGATGTTCCTGTAGTATAAGGTGTGTGATCTCATGTCTGATCACATGTCATTATATCAGTGATGTCATCAGCAGGGGGCGGGGCTGTGACTACCTCTCAGACAGGATATACAGGCAGGTTGTCAGCAGTAATAGATGTTCCTGTAGTATAAGGTGTGTGACCTCATGTCTGATCACATGTCATTATATCAGTGATGTCATCAGCAGGGGGCGGGGCTGTGACTACCTCTCAGACAGGATATACAGGCAGGTTGTCAGCAGTAATAGATGTTCCTGTAGTATAAGGTGTGTGATCTCATGTCTGATCACATGTCATTATATCAGTGATGTCATCAGCAGGGGGCGGGGCTGTGACTACCTCTCAGACAGGATATACAGGCAGGTTGTCAGCAGTAATAGAGGTTCCTGTAGTATAAGGTGTGTGACCTCATGTCTGATCACATGTCATCATATCAGTGATGTCATCAGCGGGGGGCGGGGCTGTGACTACCTCTCAGACAGGATATACAGGCAGGTTGTCAGCAGTAATAGAGGTTCCTGTAGTATAAGGTGTGTGACCTCATGTCTGATCACATGTCATTATATCAGTGATGTCATCAGCGGGGGGCGGGGCTCTATGCCGGAGGCCCCAGTTATTATGGACAGTGGGTCCAGCAGGCTTGTAAAGCTATACTGCATGTGTTGGTATCTGCTGGAGCCCCGTTTCTGGTGGAGTGTTATGTGGTGCATGTGAAGAGACTCAGATGGTGAAGGTTTAGTCAGCAGACGCTGTAATCCTGCCTTTCATGTCGTAGTTTACAGGTAGCGTGTAATGGAGCCAGCTCTCTCGTTTCCAGCACTGCGGATTAATTCCCCCACACAAAGGCTTCAAACAGCAGTTTAGCGTCCAGTGTAATTACTGGTCTGTACTGGAGAGAAATGGGCCGCACACACGGGGCCAAGCCTTGGACACTTTCCAGAGCATCAAATCAATGAGCACCATCCTAGGTGGATTCAGCTAGTAATCAGCAGATCGGCACAAAATGTGGGAGGGGGCTTTCTGTTATCAGCCATTACCCACTGATCCTGAAGAATAGTGCAGGATATCGGGCATGGAGAAGAGGAGGAGACAGTGCTGCAGATGTATATCAGATGAGAAGAAGATCCCACAGGAAGATGTGAGAGGAGGAAGCAGTTCTGCAGGATGACATAAGAGGAGAAGGAAGATGTATGAGGAGGAAGCAGTTCTGCAGGATGACATAAGAGGAGAAGGAAGATGTATGAGGAGGAGGCAGTTCTGCAGGAGGACATAAGATGAGAAGGGAGATGTAAGAGAAGAAGGCAGTTCTGCAGGATGACATAAGAGGAGAAGGAAGATGTATGAGGAGGAGGCAGTTCTGCAGGATGACATAACAGGAGAAGAAGGTCCCACAGGAAGATGTAAGAGAAGAAGGCAGTTCTGCAGGAGGACATAAGAGAAGAAGGAAGATGTATGAGGAGGAGGCAGTTCTGCAGGATGACATAACAGGAGAAGAAGGTCCCACAGGAAGATGTAAGAGAAGAAGGCAGTTCTGCAGGAGGACATATGAGGAGAAGGAAGATGTATGAGGAGGAGGCAGTTCTGCAGGAGGACATAAGAGAAGAAGGAAGATGTATGAGGAGGAGGCAGTTCTGCAGGATGACATAAGAGGAGAAGAAGGTCCCACAGTGAGATGTAAGAGAAGAAGGCAGTTCTGCAGGAGGACATAAGAGGAGAAGAAAGTCCCACAGGAAGATGTAAGAGGAGGAGGCAGTTCTGCAGGATGACATAAGAGGAGAAGAAGGTCCCACAGGAAGATGTATGAGGAGGAGGTATTTCTGCAGGATGACATAAGAATAGAAGAAGGTCCCACAGGAAGATGTATGAGGAGGAGGCAGTTCTGCAGGATGACATAAGAGGAGAAGAAGGTCCCACAGGAAGATGTAAGAGGAGGAGGAAGTTCTGCAGGAAGACATAGGAGGAGAAGAAGGTCCGGCAGGAAAATGTAAGAGGAGGATGCACTTCTGCAGGAGGTCATAAGAAGAGAAGAAGGTCAAACAGGAAGATGTAAGAGGAGGAGGCAGTTCTGTAGGAGTACATAGGAGGAGAAGAAGGTCCCACAGGAAGATGTAAGAGGAGGAGGAAGTTCTGCAGGAGGACACAGGAGGAGAAGAAGGTCCCACAGGAAGATGTAAGAGGAGGAGGCAGTTCTGCAGGAGGACATAGAAGGAGAAGAAGGTCCGGCAGGAAGATGTAAGAGGAGGATGCACTTCTGCAGGAGGTCATAAGAATAGAAGAAGGTCAAACAGAATGATGTAAGAGGTAGCAGCAGCTGGAAAAATTGATGTTTTCCAGGCAGAAAGGTGACTAAAACATTGCGGCTTGAACCCTAGTTGGTAAGTCATCCGGTATGCAGACATTAAATACAGCAGCGTGTGGACCATTTTGAGGCCAAGGCATGTCATCAGGCCTTTTGTTAGTCAAACGTATCCCCCACTGTCAGTCCCTTCGGGATCCATGCCTCATTCATCTTAATGAAGGTGAGGTAATCAACACTTTTTTGACCGCGGCGACTTCTTTTGTCAGTGACAATACCTCCTGCTGCACTGAAGGTCCTTTCTGACAGGACACTTGAAGCGGGGCAGGCCAGAAGTTCTATCGCAAACTGGGATAGCTCAGGCCACAGGTCAAGCCTGCACACCCAGTAGTCAAGGGGTTCATCGCTCCTCAGAGTGTCGATATCTGCAGTTGAGGCGAGGTAGTCTGCAACCTGTCGGTCGAGTCGTTCTCTAAAGCTGGATCCCGAAGGGCTGTGGCGATGTGTAGGACTGAAAAAGCTCTGCATGTCCTCCATCAACAACACATCTGTAAAGCGTCCTGTCCTTGCCGCCGTGGTCGTGGTAGGAGGAGGATTACTTTCACCTCTTCCCCAGTTAGATTCCCGTTGTGCTGTGACATCCCCCTTATACGCTGTGTAAAGCATACTTTTTAGTTTGGTTTTGAACTGCTGCATCCTTTCCGAATTCCGGTAATTTGGTAACATTTCCACCACTTTCTGCTTATACCGGGGGTCTAGTAGCGTGGCCACCCAGTACAGGTCGTTCTCCTTCATCCTTTTTATACGAGGGTCCCTCAACAGACATGACAGCATGAAAGACCCCATTTGCACAAGGTTGCATTGTGGTGAAAGCCACTTAGCCACGGTGTTTTGGAGGGGGCTGTTCGCCAGCCTCCTGCCCCAGGATTACGGCCCTTTTAGATACTTTTTCTAACTTTTAAACCCCTGAACCTATTCAAGTGAATTTTGGATAGGTTTGTCCCCAAGTTATACTGGTTAAATTGATGTAAGTTATATGTATGGACAATGTAACCTCACAAAGTTGTAACAATTTATAATAAGTGTAACTTGTCAGCTTGGGAGATAGTTGAGTGGATAGACAGAGAGGAGGAATATGCTGGGTGTGTTTCTATTGTCCTATTGTGCCATTGTCCCATTGTGTGTTTAAATGGTGATGTCTGTCCTGTTGTCTCCACATGTGTATTGGCGATTTCCCTTTGTCCTGAGAGATAATTGGATTGCTCCTCGGTTGTCTCCGGGGCGGAGAGGAGGAAACCATGATGCATTGTGGGGATGTGTTGTGTCTGTCCTGTGTCGCAGTCTCCCTTCTGGTCCCCTAGGGGCGTGAACGATTGGTTGCTGTACTTACATTGTAGGTGTTGTAATATATTGATTGGTTGTATTTCAAAACCCTGTGGGCAGTACTATGATGGTGGTTTGTGAATAAAAGAGGCTGTACGTGAAGTACAGGGAGTTCCTGTTTTAACCCTCAAGGTGAAGTGTCATCTCATTCTTGGGGGAGGATTTATGGTATGCTGTTCCAGTTTGACTGCTAGGAGCGTAAACCTATTCGTATGGTTTCCTATTCCACTGTCTACAGCATTCATATGTTTGAAGAGGATTTATCTGCTTCTTCGGTTCGGTGATGGTGGTGTCTGCCAGAGTGCTTGGAGACCTCAGGAAATGCTAGGAGCATCCAGCAACGGAGGTACTCGGTCGGGGTGCCAGGTGATCCGTTACATTGGTGGCAAGCAGTGGGATGGCGTCCTGGTGTGAGAGGAACAACATCCTGGAGACACAGGAATTATTATGGAGCGGCATAGAACCAGCGAGTCCCTGGACAATGCCCAAGGTAGGAAATGAATTTAACCGGAGGTTACAGAACCTCTTGGCACCACTGGTCAAGCCAATAGGAGAGGCAACCAGGTTGGACTGCAGAGAGAGCGCCCAACAAGAGATATGGGAAGAAACCCTAGAAGGTGTCCAGCGTTGGTGAGATGAGCGGCTTCCCAGCAAGGAGCAGCGGTTACAGGATAGAGTGGCCCTACAGATACCTATGCTGGGAGAACAGGCCCAGGAGGAATTGGTGATGCAACTTAATTCACTGGCATGGAGGGAACTGGGTCTCAATGATGCATACCAAGCGCTACGTTGGTACGCGGTTCAGCGGGTTCCCAGAATGGCCAAATTTGACAAACCCGAGGGCAAGGATTATAATGGCCCTGGCTTATTATGGGGGACCTTTGCAGAACCAGAATTTGGGAGTGCGGCAGAGTCACGGCTTTGGGACATATTTGACTACAGAGAGGCCGTGCTGGATCTCCCTATGGCCGAAGACCTAAGGCCAGACCAGATTGAACTAGCTGTCCAGGAATGGGAACTGGAGCAGGATTACCAGCACCTGTTCCGCTCCAGTCAGTCACCCTATACCCTGCAAGTACCACCAGAGCAGTGGGAGATCGAACAGAATTATGCGGACTTATATAATCAAGTGACACCGCCTGTCTCTAACCTGATGGGGCTTATGGACTGTACACCATTAGGAGCGGTAAGTTTCGTTCCCCCTCCCCAACAACTAAGCCAATCATCAGGAGACTTGCATTCGGTACCTCCTACTCCCCAACCAGCTCCAGAAATGAGGGACCTTATCGACTGGTCCTGAGAAGACCCACAGATGGCAGGTGGAGATGGGACTGCGGTCTCTCTACCGGCTCTACAGGGATGTTGGGCAGTTGGCCCAGATCCCCAGCGGCAGAATATTCTACCAGGAGGGGAGAGTCTCGTTCCCCCTCCCCAGCGGCAGCCTAGCCCACCTTTAGGAGAGGAGACAGTTGGCCCCTCTTCACAGCAGCTAAGTGAGTCCCAGGGAGCGGAAGGTACAGTCCTTGCTCCCCAGCGGCAGTGTGAGTTACAGGGAGTGGAAGGTGCAGTCCTTTCTCCAAAGCGCCAGTGTGTATTCATGGGAGAAGAGACAGTCGGTCCTCTCCCCCAACAGGAACCAGAAGTACCGGAGGTCGCAGACCTCATAGACTGGTCCTGGGAGGACTCCCAGCAGGCAGGGGGAGATGGGACCAAAGTCTCTCTACCAGCCCTACAGGGATGCTGGGCAGTCGGCCCAGATCTCCAGCGGCAGTGTGAGTACCAGGAGGAGGAGGTAAGTGATCCCTACCCTCCACAGCTAACCCCTACTGAGGTACTGAGGTCAGTAGAGGAGCCGTTAGCTTCCTCTGACCACTTCCCAGCAGAAGAGCTGGCATCTGGGCAGAGCGCCGCTGGCCTCTGCCCTAACATTCCCTTTGTCACCGGGCAGGACTATACCCCGTTTGCTCCAGCGGAAGAGCTGGCAACGGGGCAGAACACAGTTGGCCTCTGCCCTCCCCTATCCTCTTGTCCAGAGACTGACTTCCCACAGGCATCCGCAGCGGAAGAGCTGGCATCTGGGCAGAGCGCAGTCGGCCTCTGCCCACCAAGTACCTACAGCTCCAAGCTGGAGAACCACACAGCCATGGTGAAGCTATGGGACCGAAACAAACTACAAAATTGCCCGGGTGCAGTAACCAAGTGTTGGGGGGGGGGGGACTACACTGCGGATTGTATATTATTGTGGGGGGGCTGCCTTGTTTATTGTAATTTACTGTGGGTGGGTGACTCGACTAACTCAGGCACTGACCGACAGAAGGTCAGCTACCTGGTTAGTCTCCCCCGAATGGGAAGATATGTGGTGAAAGCCACTTCGCCACGGTGTTTTGGAGGGGGCTGTTCGCCAGCCTCCTGCCCCAGGATTATGGCCCTTTAAGATACTTTTGCTAACTTTTAAACCCATGAACCTATTCAAGTGAATTTTGGATAGGTTTGTCCCCAAGTTATACTGTTTAAATTGATGTAAGTTATATGTATGGACAATGTAACCTCACAAAGTTGTAACAACTTATAATAAGTGTACTTGTCAGCTTGGGAGGAATATGCTGGGTGTGTTTCTATTGTCCCATTGTGTGTGTAAATGGTGATGTCTGTCCTGTTGTCTCCACATGTGTATTGGCGATTTCCCTTTGTCCTGAGAGATAATTGGATTGCTCCTCGGTTGTCTCCGGGACAGAGAGGAGGAAACCATGATGCATTGTGGGGATGTGTTGTGTCTGTCCTGTGTCACAGTCTCCCTTCTGGTCCCCTAGGGGCATGAACGATTGGTTGCTGTACTTACATTGTAGGTGTTGTAATATATTGATTGGTTGTATTTCATAGTGCTGTGGGCAGTACTATGTTGGTGGTTTGTGAAAAAATTAGGCTGTACGTGAAGTACAGGGAGTTCCTGTTTTAACCCTCAAGGTGAAGTGTCGTCTCATTCTTGGGGGAGGATTTATGGTATGCTGTTCCAGTTTGACTGCTAGGAGCGTAAACCTATTCGTATGGTTTCCTATTCCACTGTCTACAGCATTCATATGTTTGAAGAGGATTTATCTGCTTCTTCGGTTCGGTGATTGTGGTGTCTGCCAGAGTGCTTGGAAACCTCAGGAAACTGCTAGGAGCATCCAGCAACGGAGGTACTCAGTCGGGGTGCCAGGTGATCCATTACATGGATGCCAATCTACTCATTTCCCGTTCCTCCTCCTCACTGATGTCATTGACGGTCTGTTCTTCCCCCCAGCCACGTACAACACCACGGGTCCCAGATAGGTGAAAATAACGAGCACCCTGGGATGCCTGCTGTGGTTGGTCTTCCTCCTCCTCAAAGCCACATTCCTCCTCTGACTCCTCTTCCTCACACTCCTCTTGCAGTGTTGCCGCAGGTCCGGCAAGCGATGATGACAAGGCTGTTTCTGGTGGTGACCACAACTCTTCCTCTTCACGCTCATCTACAGCCTGATCCAGCACTCTTCGCAGTGCACGCTCCAGGAAGAAAACAAATGGGATGATGTTGCTGATGGTGCCTTCGGTGCGACTGACTAGGTTTGTCACCTCCTCAAAAGGATGCATGAGCCTACAGGCATTGCGCATGAGCGTCGAGTAATGTGGCAAAAAAATTCCCAGCTCCGCAGAGGCTGTCCTAGCACCCCGGTCATACAAATACTCATTGACGGCTTTTTCTTGTTGGAGCAGGCGGTCGAACATTAGGAGTGTTGAATTCCAACGTGTCGGGCTGTCGCAAATCAAGCGCCTCACTGGCATGTTGTTTCGGCGCTGAATATCTGAAAAGTGCGCCATGGCTGTGTAGGAACGCCTGAAATGGCGACACACCTTCCTGGCCTGCTTGAGGACGTCCTGTAAGCCTGGGTACTTATGCACAAAGCGTTGTACGATCAGATTACACACATGTGCCATGCACGGCACATGTGACAACTTACCCAAATTCAATGCCGCCAACAAATTGCTTCCGTTGTCACACACCACTTTGCCGATCTCCAGTTGGTGCGGAGTCAGCCACTGAGCCACCTGTGCGTTCAGGGCGGACAGGAGTGCTGGTCCGGTGTGGCTCTCTGCTTTCAGGCAAGTCAACCCCAAGACAGCGTGACACTGTTGTATCCGGGATGTGGAATAGCCCCTGGGGAGCTGGGGGGATTCAGTTGATGGGCAGCCAGACTCCGCAGCAGAAGAGGACTCAGCCGAGGAGGTTATGGAAGAGGATGGAGTAGAGGAGGTGGCAGTAGGCCTGCCTGCAAGTCGTGGCGGTGTCACCAACTCCGCTGCAGAGCCACGCATTCCATGCTTGGCAGCCGTCAGAAGGTTTACCCAATGCGCAGAGTAGGTGATATATCTGCCCTGACCGTGCTTTGCAGACCAGGTATCAGTGGTCAGAAGGACCCTTGCCCCAACACTGTATGCCAGACGTGCCATGACTTCCTTTTCAATCACTGAGTAGAGGTTTGGGATTGCCTTATTTGAAAAAAAAAATTGGTCTGGGTACCTTCCACTGCGGTGTCCCAATAGCGACAAATTGCTTGAAGGCCTCAGACTCCACCAGCTTGTATGGTAAAAGCTGGTGGGCTAAGAGTTCCGACAAGCCAGCTGTCAGACGCCGGGCAAGGGGGCGACTCTGTGACATTGGCTTCTTACGCTCAAACATTTCCTTTACAGACACCTGACTGTGGGCAGATGAGATGGAACTTCTGAAGGTGAGAGGTGGAGTGGCGGGTGGTTGAGAGGGGGCAAGGAGGACAGCAGTGGTTGACGTGGCTGAAGATGCTGGACCAGGAGGAGGATGGTGGCTTTGAGCTTGTGCGCTGCTTCTACTCGTCATCATGTGTTGATCCCATAGGTGTTATTGATGGGCGATCATGTGCCTTCGCAAAGCAGTTGTACCAAGGTGGGTGTTGGACTTCCCACGACTCAGTTTCTTTTGGCACAGGTTGCAAATGGCATCGCTGTTGTCAGAGGCAGACACACAAAAAAAATGCCACACTGCTGAGCTCTGCAATGACGGCATTCTGGTGGTGGCAACAGCATGCACTGATTGGCGTGCTGTCTGGCTGACCCCGGGTGCCGATACATACTGTCTGACTGTGCCACTAGCTCCTTGCCACGACCTCCCCCTGCTTCCAACTCGTCTCCTCCTTCTCTCTGTCTCCCCATCTGAACTTTCCTCCTCTTCTTCTTCTCTTCGAGCAGGCACCCACGTGGCAGCCACGGACACATCGTCATCATCAACCACTTCACTTGTATCTGACACCTCAGCAAAGGAAGCAGCAGCAGGTACAACATCATCATCATCACACTGTACGTCCATGTGTGTAATGCTGCCTGACTGAGACATATCCCTGTTATCTACATCCCCTGGCAATAATGGTCGTGCATCACTAATTTCATCCAACTGATGTGTAAATAACTCCTCTGACGGATCAAGTGAAGCGGCTGTGGTGGCTGTGGTGGTAGTGGTGGTGGCGGCGGGCGGGAGAGTGGTAACTTGAGAGATGCCCGAAGCTGAGCTGGAGGAGGATGGTGCGTCAAGGTTCTTAGCGGAAGCTGTTGAAGATTGGGTGTCCTGTGTTAGCCAGTCAACTATGTCCTCAGAATTTTTTGGGTTCAGGGTACGTGGCCTCTGAACACTGGGCATTATTCCAGGGCCAGTGGAAATCACAGCACCACGACGGCCCCTGCGGCGTGGCCTGCCTCTGCCTGTCATTTTCTTTTTAGATAAGTGGTACTATGCGTGCAAGGTACTGTGCCACCCTATATGAGTGGTGGGCAGTGGGCACAGTACAGTCTGTGTGGGCCTGGCACACCCGGGCTTGCAACTGGGATTATATCACAGAAAAATATTAAATATAATTTTTTTTTATCTGCGAGGTATTTTCTATCACACCCTGTATGAAAAAAAAGCAGACTGATGTACCAGCCCTGAGAAGGGCTTTTTGGGGTGGTGTCTGGACGCTGTCCTTACAGCAGATGAGTCTGTGGACACAGAACACTGCCCTCGCTAACGCTTTCCCTATTATATCAGCAGCAGCCGCACTGTCCCTCCTCTCACTGTGAATGCAGCTTCCAAATGAATCTACAATGGCTGCTGTCCAGGAGGTGGGAGGGTCTGGGGGGAGGGTCTGCTGCTGATTGGCTGGAATGTGTCTGCTGACTGTGAGGTACAGGGTCAAAGTTTACTCAATGATGATGTATAGGGGGCGGACCGAACATCGCATATGTTCGCCGGCGAATAGTTTGGGCCATCACTATATGACTTCACTTGATTCTCTTAGGATACGGGGGTGTATGCCATCTGGTCCTGGCGATTTGTGTATTTTAATCTCTTTAACCACCTCCGGACCGCCTAACGCACATGTGCGGTCCGGAGGTGGCGGCCCTGCGCAGAGTCACGCATATATGCGTCATCTCGCGAGGGCCGGGATTTCCTGTGAATGCGCGCACACAGGCGCGCGCGCTCACAGGAACGGAAGGTAAGCGAGTGGATCTCTCTGGATTGCTCGCTGGCAGGCTGGAGATCCGAATTTTTTAACCCCTAACAGGTATATTAGACGCTGTTTTCATAACAGCGTCTAATATACCTCCTACCTGGTCCTCTGGTGGTCCCTTTTGTTAGGATCGACCACCAGAGGACTCAGGTAGGTCAGTACAGTCGCACCAAACACCACACTACACTACACCCCCCCCGTCACTTATTAAGCCCTTATAAACCCCTGATCACCCATGATCACCCCATATAAACTCCCTGATCACCCCCCTGTCATTGATCACCCGCCCTGTCATTGATCACCCCCCTGTCAGGCTCCGTTCAGACGTCCGTATGATTTTTACGGATCCACGGATACATGGATCGGATCCGCAAAACGCATACGGACGTCTAAATGGAGCCTTACAGGGGGGTGATCAATGACAGGCGGGTGATCACCCATATACACTCCCTGATCACCCCCTGTCATTGATCACCCCCCTGTCATTGATCACCCCCCTGTAAGGCTCCATTCAGACGTCCGCATGATTTTACGGATCCATGGATACATGGATCGGATCCGCAAAACACATGCGGACAGTCTGAATGGAGCCTTACAGGGGGTGATCAATGACAGGCGGGTGATCACCCATATACACTCCCTGATCACCCCCTGTCATTGATCACCCCCCTGTAAGGCTCCATTCAGACGTCCGCATGTGTTTTGTGGATCCGATCCATGTATCCATGGATCCGTAAAAAATCATGCGGATGTCTGAATGGAGCCTTACAGGGGGGGTGATCAGTGACAGGGGGGTGATCACCCTGATCACCCCCTGTCATTGATAACCCCCCTGTAAGGCTCCATTCAGACGTCCGCATGTGTTTTGCGGATCCGATCCATGGATCCGTAAAAATTATACGGACGTCTGAATGGAGCCTTACAGGGGGGTGATCAATGACAGGGGGGTGATCCGGGAGTCTATATGGGTGATTACCCCCCTGTCATTGATCACCCCCCTGTCATTGATCACCCCCCTGTCATTGATCACCCCCCCGTCATTGATCACCCCCCCTGTCATTGATCACCCCCCCCCCCCCTGTAAGGCTCCATTCAGACATTTTTTTTGGCACAAGTTAGCGGGAATTTTTTGTTTGTTTTTGTTTTTTCTTACAAAGTCTCATATTCCACTAACTTGTGTCAAAAAATAAAATCTCACATGAACTCACCATACCCCTCACGGAATCCAAATGCGTAAACATTTTTAGACATTTATATTCCAGACTTCTTCTCACGCTTTAGGGCAACTAAAAAGCCAGGGCAGTATAAATACCCCACATGTGACCCCATTTCGGAAAGAAGACACCCCAAGGTATTCCGCTGAGGGGCATATTGAGTCCATGAAAGATTGAAATTTTTGTCCTAAGTTAGCGGAAAGTGAGACTTTGTGAGAAAAAAACCAAAAAAATCAATATTCCGCTAACTTATGCAAAAAAATAAAAATTTCTAGGAACTCGCCAGGCCCCTCATTGAATACCTTGGGGTGTCTTCTTTCCAAAGTGGGGTCACATGTGGGGTATTTATACTGCCCTGGCTTTTTAGGGGCCCGAAAGTGTGAGAAGAAGTCTGGGATCCAAATGTCTAAAAATGCCCTCCTAAAAGGAATTTGGGCCCCTTTGCGCATCTAGGCTGCAAAAAAGTGTCACACATGTGGTATCGCCGTAGTCAGGAGAAGTTGGGCAATGTGTTTTGGGGTGTCATTTTACATATACCCATGCTGGGTGAGAAAAATATCTTGGTCAAATGCCAACTTTGTATAAAAAAATGGGAAAAGTTGTCTTTTAGCCAAGATATTTCTCTCACCCAGCATGGGTATATGTAAAATGACACCCCAAAACACATTCCCCAACTTCTCCTGAGTACGGCGATACCAGATGTGTGACACTTTTTTGCATGCCAAGGTGGGCAAAGGGGCACACATTCCAAAGAGCACCTTTCGGATTTCACCGGTCATTTTTTACACATTTTGATTGCAAAGTTACTTCTCACACATTTGGGCCCCTAAATTGCCAGGGCAGTATAACTACGCCACAAGTGACCCCATTTTGGAAAGAAGACACCCCAAGGTATTCCGTGAGGGGCATGGCGAGTTCCTAGAATTTTTTATTTTTTGTCGCAAGTTAGTGGAATATGAGACTTTGTAAGAAAAATAAATAAATAAAATCATCATCATTTTCCGCTAACTTGTGACAAAAAATAAAAAGTTCTATGAACTCACTATGCCCATCAGCGAATACCTTAGGGTGTCTACTTTCCGAAATGGGGTCATTTGTGGGGGTTTTCTACTGTCTGGGCATTGTAGAACCTCAGGAAACATGACAGGTGCTCAGAAAGTCAGAGCTGCTTCAAAAAGCGGAAATTCACATTTTTGTACCATAGTTTGTAAATGCTATAACTTTTACCCAAACCATTTTTTTTTGCCCAAACATTTTTTTTTTATCAAAGACATGTAGAACAATAAATTTGGCGAAAAATTTATATATGGATGTCGTTTTTTTTTACAAAAATTTACAGCTGAAAGTGAAAAATGTCATTTTTTTGCAAAAAAATCGTTACATTTTGATTAATAACAAAAAAAGTAAAAATGTCAGCAGCAATAAAATACCACCAAATGAAAGCTCCATTAGTGAGAAGAAAAGGAGGTAAAATTCATTTGGGTGGTAAGTTGCATGACCGAGCGATAAACGGTGAAAGGAGTGTAGTGCCGAAGTGTAAAAAGTGCTCTGGTCATGAAGGGGGTTTCAGCTAGCGGGGCTGAGGGGGTTAAGTCGCTGTTGTACTTCTTCCTGGGTCAGACAGGACACTTTTAATGGGGATTTTACTTTTACATTTTGCATGTCATCTGAACAATATTTAGCAGCTTTGCTTTCTCCTCGTCGCTCTCTGCGACTCCCCCCTCATCACTCTGTAGAGGCCGACACCTTCAGATTTATACTTTTTACCATTTATATAATTGTAGAACATTTTAGGGTTAGTTTCACTCTCTTTGGCAATTAATCTCTCGGTCTCTAGTTTGGCCGCTTTTATTTGGTTTTTACATATTCTATTTTTTCCTTATAGTTTTTCGGTGCTTCCTCGCCCCCTCCTGTTTTAGTGATTTATATGCTTTCTTTTTGTCATTTATTGCTTTCTTTACAGTTCTGTTTATCCACATTGGTTTCTTCTTGTCCCTTAACCCTTTATTCCCATTCGGTCTGTACCTCTCACAATGAGATTTTAGGATGTTTTTAAAGATATCCCATTTTGTGGCTGTATTTTTATTTTTGAGGACTTTGTCCCAGTTAGTTCGGCCGATGGCCTCTCTTGGCTAAATTTAGCTTTTTTGAAGTTTGGTATTTTTGTTCCTCCCTGTAGAAACGCTCTCTTAATTGGAATATTAATTGGAAGGTTATTACTTTCTGGTCACTATTTCCCCGGTGTCCCCCGACCTGCACGTCTGCTGTTCTGTCAGGCCTAGTGGTTAGTACTGGGTCCAGTATGGCCGTCCCTCTAGTCGGGTCCTGAACCAGTTGGGAGAGGTCATTGTCTTTGGTTATTCCTTTATGAGATGTGCAGGTCCCAGTTTCCCAGTCTATATCTGCGGAGTTCCCCCATAATAACCACCTCATTATGATTTGCCGCCTCGTCTGTCTCGTTTAGTAGTAGATTTTCTGTGGACTCCGGTATATTAGGTGGTTTATAGTAAACTCCTATTAGTAATTTATTATTGTTTTTGCCTCGTGTATCTCTCCCACACGGACTCCACATGTCCCTGTCCCTCACTATATCTTCTCGGACTGTGGGCTTTAGACAGGAACTTTACATAAAGGAGAACCCCCCCCCCCCTCTCCGGTTTGGACGATCCCTTCTAAACAGACTGTAACCTTGTACATAACTGCCCAGTCATAGCTATCATCCAGCCGTGTCTCGTTATTCCCACTGTCATAGCTATCATCCAGCCGTGCTTCAGGTATTCCCACTGTCATAGCTATCTTCCAGCCATGTCTCAGTTATTCCCACTGTCATACTATCATCCAGCGTGTTCAGTTATTCCCCCTGTCATAGCTATCATCCAGCCGTGTCTCAGTTATTTCCACTGTCATAGCTATCATCCAGCCCTGTCTCAGTTATTCCCACTGTCATAGCTATCTCCAGCCGTGTCTCAGTTATTACCACTGTCATAGCTATCATCCAGCCGTGTCTCAGTTATTTCCACTGTCATAGCTATCATCCAGCCGTGTCTCAGTTATTCCCACTGTCATAGCTATCATCCAGCCCTGTCTCAGTTATTCCACTGTCATAGCTATCCTCCAGCCGTGTCTCAGTTATTACCACTGTCATAGCTATCCTCCAGCCCTGTCTCAGTTATTCCACTGTCATAGCTATCATCCAGCCGTGTCTCCGTTATCCCAACTGTCATAGCTATCATCCAGCCGTGTCTCAGTTATTCCACTGTCATAGCTATCATCCAGCCGTGTCTCAGTTATTCCCACTGTCATAGCTATCATCCAGCCGTGTCTCAGTTATTCCCACTGTCATAGCTATCCTCCAGCCGTGTCTCAGTTATTCCCACTGTCATAGCTATCATCCAGCCTGTCTCAGTTATTCCCACTGTCATAGCTATCATCCAGCCGTGTCTCAGTTATTCCCACTGTCATAGCTATCATCCAGCCGTGTCTCAGTTATTCCCACTGTCATAGCTATCATCCAGCCTGTCTCAGTTATTCCCACTGTCATAGCTATCATCCAGCCGTGTCTCAGTTATTCCCACTGTCATAGCTATCATCCAGCCGTGTCTCAGTTATTCCCACTGTCATAGCTATCATCCAGCCGTGTCTCAGTTATTCCCACTGTCATAGCTATCATCCAGCCGTGTCTCAGTTATTCCCACTGTCATAGCTATCATCCAGCCGTGTCTCAGTTATTCCCACTGTCATAGC